>NC_092859.1:135476464-135552222 GCF_032062135.1 Pyxicephalus adspersus | reverse complement strand
TGTGAACTTTGTATCAAGTTTTATTTTTGTAAATGTAGAACTTTGTTTGCCCTTCTAGGGCTCGAATTGTGTTTAAGGGATGCTAATGTCAATGGTTTTATTTGGGGTTGTATACCAAAAAACTCAATAAAAAAGATTGAAATACAAATGACAATTACTGAGCGCCTGTGCACAGCGTAAATTTTTTCATTGGTCATAGGAATCATCATTAGCATGCCAACACTGATATTCCACATATGTCACTTAAATCCCATCACCCAGGCAGGTGAGTCACTGCTCTGCTCCTGTAAATAAACCTAAGAAAGCATCTCGTGTCAGGAGATATGACTGATGTTAGCTTTCCTGACACTTCAAACAACATAACGGCAATGACAACAAGGAACAACAGGCGCATCCATCACTGCCATTTCCAGAACAATAACTGAATAACTTGCAGTTAGTCCACAATAAGGAGTCAAGACGTGCATGACAATTACACTTGAGCGCTACATGTTTACTGTCAGTATACTAAAAATGGCTTTGACATCAGGGATTTCAGGCACTTTGTTACATTACTCATCTGCACAGAGTAAAACCATTGCAAAACAAGATCTAATTTTTTTGCAAATGGCATATATACAGTTCTATCAGTGTCTTCCTTTGGGGAACATTTATCAAATGTGTTTAAAAAAAATATTAAACAGTTATGACTACCAAATACACAAAGATGCTTACATTTATATTATACATTTATAAACACGGTCTTGTAAAAAGAAAAAAATTGGAGCTCAGAGCTGTCATAGCTGGAGGTGGGAACCTGGGGATATTATATGCATGTATGCCGCGTACGCACATTATATCATGGACCCTCAGTGGATTTAGTTTCCATGATAAGAAATTAATGTCTTGGCACATTTGATAAATTACAAAATTGCAAATTCAGACGACTTTCAAACCTAATAGCTATGATAGGAATTCTTAGGTAAACCCTAAGGTAAACATACTAAGCTTGTTGTGTCTCCTTGTATACATGTAATGCATTGCCAGCATCAGGATATTGGACAGATTCTTCTTACATAGAATTCCTTAGGTTGCCTTTGCACTGTAGTGCATGTTTCTAGGAAAGTTCTCTGTAGCATCTACTGACAAGTTACTTTAAGGCTTATTCGCACCAGATACGATGGACCATACTGTGCACAGTTACCCAATGCAAGAACACCACAAAAACAATTGATTTCTATTTGTCCTTTCCACACCAATCACATTCTACATATATATGCAGCACAGACACTTTGCTATGCATGTCAATGTAATGCAAAGCATATCTTCCTCTCTCTCCACAGGAAAGGGGGGGGGTCACAAATGCAGTCCTACCGGTAGTGTTGCCTTGGCAGTTTTTGTTCATTCTTGCAACTAAAGATTTAGTATTTTTGAAAATGTCACAATTTAGGCTTACACCTAGTACACATATTCTGAACCCATCACTGATCCGCAAAAAGATCACATTGCTATGGAATTTACAAAGCACAAATTATTTGAACATCAGAATAATTTCAAGTTCTTGATCAGATGTGTTACATAGTTACATTGTCAGTTAGGTTGACAAAAGACAGAAGTTCATAATGTTTAAACACTAGGGAAATAAACCTATCCCAGATAAAACTCAATAGACAGTTAATCCAGAGGAAGGCAAAAAAAACCTGCTTCATGAGAAAGTTGGATGTTACCTTGATTAACAGTCTCTTTACTTTAAAGCTTTAATACCCAGCTATATTCTATGCTTCTAGAAAAGCATCCAGCTTTTTCTTAAAGCAATCTTTAGAATAGTCTTTGGTAAATATTGATTGGAAATTGTGCCCTATTGTTGAATGATTGAGCATAACTGATCAGGAAGTCCCATCCTCAGCATGGACCTGTAGTCTATCCCATCCCCATTGGTAACACGTGTGCCATGTTTTAGTATTGAAGATTAGTGTTGCTGTTCTGTTTGGGGAAATTGCAATATTGAATGGAACATCCAACTATCGGTTCACTTTTAGAAAATAAATGGTATTCAGATTATTTTATTTTTCTGACAATAGCTCTGGGCATATTGGACAGATAAAATGCCACTTTAAGTAGAACTAAATCATATCAGTTTCGGTGGGTTACTAAAGCTTTAGGAAATCTTTACTGAGAGAAGTATCGAGGCTGCCACTGTTTACCTGATAAGTGACGGGTTGTCCCTGGTTATAAAACTTTTGGAGTCATTGGCCAAAAACATGCAAATTAGAAGGTCATAGTGTAGTCAGAACGCCTGACCAAATTGTCTCAAAAACAATTAAAGCCATTGGCTTGCCATGAAATTTTTGGCAACTGGCATTTTTAAAAAAATGAAAAGATTATTAATGGCAGCTATAATATTCTCCCAATAAAGAGCGCTGGTTCTAACTGATGTATTTATAGAGTTGGTTCTTAATGATGAGTTGGATAGCTCCCCGTTGCAACATTCCACCAAAATTTGTGGTTCTCTACGTGGAATGTATCCCATCTCCTGCAATTACCTACTTATACCTGGTTCTATCAATGTGTAATTTCAAACAGTTGTAGGGATGTGTTGCCTTGATGTGTTATGTTTCATTTCACCTGCATTCAGAGATGATCTGTATTACATTACATGGCGGTCATACCTGGAGAGCTTCTCTCACACTAAAATGTGTGGCCCCACATGAGAAGTCAGCATGTGAAATCAACTCCAGACCAAATTGCCTCAAAAACTATTAAAGCCATTGGATTGCCATGGCAGCTTGGTGAATGGTTGAAAAAGTTATCAATAGCAGCTCAGTGACTTCCTCTGCTGATTCTAAGAGCTTAAAATGCTCAGCATTTATCGTTCGTTATCTCTGCCAAAGTTTCATAGCAAATACAAGATTTTATTTGCAGAACTAGATTTTAAAATGCTTTTTTTGTGCTTGTGTGGTTTTTCCTCCCACAAGGTTTTTGACCAAATTTTATAAACAGCTGGGATTAAACTGACCCTTTGTATTTGACTGTATGAATGTAGCCATGGGCATGACATCCTTATCTCCTTTAGGGGCAAGGACTGATATGAATGGTCTATATGTTCTCTGAAGTGGAGCAATTTCTGCCACAATATAAACAAAAAAAAATCAATACTGGAGTACTTTTTCAGACCCAGACTGCAAAATCATTTGAACGAGAAAAAAAGGCTCTTGCATGGCCACATATTTTAAGCTGGTGTATCCAAAATGTATTTTTTATCTTTAAAAGAAAAAAATGCTAAAAAATAAAACATAAAGGTTAAAGATGCATTTTTTATTTTTTTTTTTAATGAAATGCTTAGTAACGGTTTAATTCCATTTGTCTACAATAACAGATTACAAGTGGCTGTGAAGAAGAATATGTAATACAGTATTGAGAACTGAAGACCATGAAATTGTAAAAACAACACATTATGTTCTGTATATTGTGCACAGTGTTCATTTATATAAATGAGGAAATCATAATGTTGAATAACCATGAAGAGTTTGATTTAGTACTATTAAATAACCGAAGAATGGATTAAAAAAAATCATTATGGTGCATGGTTTGAAAAGTAAAAGTTATAGAACAGTGATGTAAGAACTCTGTATGCTTTTGAATGCTCATAGGAAGCTCTTTTCCCACTTCCCTTCTTTTACCAACTTTCAAACTACAAACTTTGGGGACTTGTGACTATAGGTTTATACACATGACTTCACAATCACTGAACAATATTTTACTAGCTTGTGTGTCCTAAGAATGGTTTCAGAAGGTCACAGCATATCATTCGGATTCTTCATAAGATGCTGATATGGGTGGATATGGCATATGAAGAGCCAGCTTGGAACATGTGCCAATCACTGCACATAAACATCCCAGCTTGATGTGGTCTATCAATCCAACAACTCTGGTACTTGCCAAGAAGGGTTGATGAGCCTAGGATAGTCTGGAAGATGTTGTGGCTTCCTGTGGATTGTTGTGACTTAGCCAAAGCATTTAATAATAAGATCTCATCTTTCCTTGCTTCACATAATGTGCATCAGACCTAGTATATCATAATCATCTTCTTTTCTTACCTATCGCTCAATTATCATACAAAGGAAATCTAAATTTAGGGGCTCATTAAAAAAGTGGTATGGCTGCAGGACATTTTTAATGGCATTATACTAAATTTTTTATATGCTACTCTTGCTTATTGTCCTTAACCAACCCCATGTGAGATGAATATATTATTCATATTATGACTCCTAATACATGACACATGGAATAAAATATTTTAAAATAATAGCCTGAAAGGCTAAAACCTTCTGAAAAAGTTAGCAAAAGCAACTGCTGTTCACCAGTAAATACTCAAGCAAAAAGGAGTATAAACCTTGATACTTGTTCTTGCTAGTAAAAAAAGAAGTGCTTTACTTGTGTAATCCTTATCCTAGGCAGTATCATTTTACACTCATATGGCAGGACATGACAGGGATGCAATACACACTAAAGCTACGTACACACTTCCAATTATTATCATTGGTAAACGAACGGCGAATGATCGTATAGCACCGATCCTGTACATACAGATAACGACACGATCGTTCGTAGATATTGTACACACAATAGATGCGATCGTTTGAACGATACAGGAAGTTACGTGCACCACAGGAAGTGAGCGAACGTTCATTCATCACGTATGCTCAGACCATGGACGATCAATGAACGATCGTACACACGAACGATGTTCAACGATCGTCGTCCAATCCGATCCGCCGGTCCGGTCGTTCGTTTCCAGCGACTTTCCTCGTTCGTCGGCGTCGTTGGTTACTTTTTTACGAACGATTTTTTGCCCAATCGATCGTTCGTCGTTCGTTCGTCGTTCATTTTGAAAGATAAAAATTGGAAGTGTGTACGCACCTTTACACTCTTGCACCTCTATCATCAGGGGATTAGCACTCATAAATCTGACTCCCTTCTGCTCAACCCTGGCAATAGTAGTGATTTCACTAACACCAAGCAGGGGCTGGAAAGAGCTTGGTCTGTAACCACAAACGCAGACAAGTAAATACTGGTATGTAAGTAGTTTAGTACTTACAAGCTACAGGAGATACAAGATAGACAAGTATAAGCTGCTATCACATTTTTCGGAGCATTTGGGATGGCAAAAAGTAGGCTTATACTTGAGTATATACAATATATCTATTTCACACTAAAATGTATGCTCAGGCTACTTGCCTGGTGGTTCTGGATCATGCCAGAAAGGATTATCCATTTTAAAATGAATCAGGTGGGTTTCTTTTAGTTGTTAAAGTAATAAATAGTATCACATTTATGCACAGTTTTCAATTTGGCCATATAAATGTACAGTATTTGATTGTAGCAATGCCAGCATATATTTATTCTTCTGAGAACAAGGGTCATCGGAACAATTAATTAATGCCCTAGTGATGTTCCTGTCTGTACACATTTACTTAAGTGTGCAAGTGTGATGACTCTAATTCACTGTGATTCCATTCCAAAGAGTCTGACCTAACCCTGTAGTTACACTGCGAGAAGTGATTGAGCCAGACAGAACAGAGATCTCAAGGTGACTCAGCAGGCTGAAATTAGACTGTAGGGGCAAAGTAAAATGATACTGGCCTATTTTGCGCTCTGGTTAACAACAGCATTTGATGCTATATTCATTAAAAGTTTAAAGCAAACACTTAAAGCATAGCTGTAAGAGTACTGAAATAGTTACTGCACTTTAAAAAAAAACTTCAACTCTAGCTTGGTTTTTTAAACTGAGGGGTGCAGTGGCATTGCAGGGGGACTTGTACTCACTGTCCATATTACAATTGCAGTCCTCCCCCTTCTCCTTTGCTTGCCTCTGTCATTTCTCCAAACAGCACCTGGAACAGTCGCTGGACCAGTTGGAGTCATTGCCATTTTGCATGTTTCATGCAACCAGCAGAATTAAAGCTGAAATGTTATTGGCTAGATTACTAGTAAAATACAGTTTTATTTATCTTATGCCTCACTTCCCTGGCCGCTGCTTTCTTCTTCCCTCCTAGTTCTCTCATTCTGGGTGGCTCCTCCAAGGCCAGTTTTAAATAGATTAGGGCCTTGGACAAGAATTTAATCAGGGCCCTCTTGGCTGGAATACTGAGAACCCTCTTCATGGGGAGCAGACAATCAAAAACAATTTTGATTTAACACACGTACCAGTTGAGTAGACTTTTCTTTAAGAGCACACTGAGTACAAATTAACAAAAAAAAGGAAAACTACACCATGAGAGATTTCACTTTGTATTATACAAGGAGTGAAAAGACAGAAGAATGATTGGAGGAAAAAATGAAGTGGCAAAAAGCTGGCAAAGGCACTGATATCCTGTAACAAAGAGAATGTTTGGAAAGTATGGTATACATTCTGTTACATCAATCTGAGCAGAGTGATTCCATGGTGAGAAAGCTGATGGGCTTCAGGAAGGAAGAAAAAAAAAAAGAGTGTTTATTTTATGAAGATTGTGGAGCAACTAAAATGGACTGTCACTGTTTAGTTTTGCACAGATTTTATATTTAATTATTTATATATATAGTGTGGAGGTTGGTGGCTGAAGGACCAGTCCTAAAAGACATTTTTTTGGTGTTCTGATCAGTTGTGGAATTTGTAAATACTGATCTAAGGTAAATAAGTTGTATCCCCTCCTATTGTGTGTTACTAAAATGGCCAATGACCTCATCAGAGCTAAGTCTCAGGGCAACATTTCCCTCCTCCTTCTCCTTTATCTTTCCTCTTCTTTTGACACTGTTGATCACCCTCTTCTAATACAAATCATGGCTCCATTGGTATCAGTGACAATGCTCTCTTTTGGTTTGCTTCCTGTCTGTCTGACCGCTCCTTTCAAGTTTCTTTCAATGGTAATTCCTCCTCGCCCACTCTCCTCCCTGTTGGTGTTCCCCAAGGGTCAGTCCTTGGCCCGGTTCTCTTTTCTCCGTACACCTCCTCTCTCGGTAGTCTCATATCCTCCTTTAGCTTACAGTACCATTTGTATGCTGATGACACTCAAATCTATCTGTCCACCCCTGACCTGTCTCCCTCAGTCCTGGATAAGGTCTCATGCTGCCTGTCAGCCATCTCATCATGGATGTCTGACCGATTCCTGAAACTCAACCTGGAAAAAACCAAACTCATCATCTTCCCCACATTACAAATCCCCCCCTGACATATATCTAACTGTTAACAACACTGTTATTCAGCCCTCCCCTCAGGCACGTTGTCTTGGTGTCACCTTTGATTCAGCCCTCTCATTTACCCCCCAAATTCAGAACATTTCCAGGTCCTGTCACTTTCACCTACGCAACATCTCCAAAATCCGCCCCTACCCTTCCCCTGAGACCACTAAACTCCTTGTACACGCTCTTATCATCTCCCGTCTGGACTACTGTAACATCCTTCTCTCTGGTATTCCACTAACCCGACTCTCTCCTCTACAATCTATTATGAATGCTGCAGCCAGACTCATCCATCCTTCCCACCGCTCCTCTTCCGCTGCATCTCTTTGTAGTTCTCTTCATTGGCTTCCATTTCCCTCCACAGTTCTTGTCCCACTTACCTTTCTCACCTAGTAAAAAAATACTCCCCCAGCCGCTCTCTTCTCTGCTCCAATAACCTACTAATGACTTCCTCACTCATAACCTCATCACACACACGGCTCCAAGACTTTTCTAGAGCTGCCCCAACTCTCTGGAATAGTCTTCCTTGTCCTATTCGGCTTGCTCCTACTTTCTGCTCATTTAAAAAAAGCACTCAAAACCCATTTTTTCTAACTTACCTATCCGTCTTCTTTTTACTTTTGAAACTGTCACTTCTTCCACCAACACATATCTTCTCTCTTATTGTGTGTTACTTCCCCCACCGCCTAGATTGTAAGCTCTTCGGGGCAGTGTCCTCTCCTCCTTTGTCACTGTCTGTATCTGTCTGTCATTTGCAACCCCTATTTAATGTACAGCACTGTGTAAAATGTTGTAATTATAATAATAATGATAATATTAATGTGTACATACAATTGAGTACATCTGGTTAGAATTCTGATGACTTTATATCTGGGAGAGCAGATGCTTTGAGCGTGTAGTTCTTTGTCACTTCAAACTGTCCATTTACTGAATGGTGAAGTGCAAAATTGGCAGCAGATTTGCTTGTGTGTAATACTCCTTAATACTATGTAGACACGTCAGATAATGTGTGTACAGGGGTCTCCTAATGTCATTCATCAATTTTTTCAAGGTTGGATTGATAAACAACTGATAGGGAACAATCGCTCCTCAGCCTTATGGAGGGGAGCAAAGCAGGGTCCTCCCCTTTCCAAAAAAAACACTTTTGTGTACAGTTCATTTATCCTTTACTGGAAACGGTCAAGATGGAAAAGTAGGAAAGTGCAGAGGTTGTTCCCACTTAGTTGGCCAGGGCAGATTGCTGAATGGTTTTGGGAAACAGCTGTCCACATGTTAGATTTTCACCCGAGCTAGCATGTGTACATAGCATAGTCCTTTGATGTATAAGAATAATCCCCTGGCATCAATAGAATTGAAATTTAGCTGCATGTTGAATATGTCTCCATGTCCAGACAGAGCACCACTGTGCTTTGTGTCCAGTCTATGCCCTATGAATAGCAAAGAATTTATTAAACTCTGACAACTCATCTCTCTAATGGGCCTTTTTGGCAGTTCACTCTGCTGGTCTCTCATCTTTAAATATTAATGGGGTAAAGTGACATACGTCACATTGCATCCACAATCTCCACGAAGAGACATGCTAATGAAAACTGCGACAATGTGAAATACTAATTTATTGTTCTGCCCTACAAAAAGAGATGATGTGTAAGAAGCACTCTTGGGATTAAAACGCAGAAGGTGACCTGAAAGAGTTTAACTTCAAATTCGGCTAAAACTAAAATTATCTTGGCTGGAGCAGCCAAGGAGATAAAAATGAGAACAGAAATAGTTACAGGAAAATATAAAGTTTTATATGCCTGTCGACATGCCAACATTTAGTAATCATTTCCAGAAACAATTTTCTACTGTGTAGGTCAATCTCTGAATGTCCTGTGCAGCTTGCAGGTAGACAAATAAAAACCCTGCTATAGTTAGAAAATGATAAAAGGTATATTATTGCTATTCAAAGCAATTCCTGCAACTCTTTCTGCTTTCTTGTAGTCTATTAATATTACTATTATCTTTTTTTTTTCTACCCCAAGTATGTGTTTCTTCAAGTGCAAAGCAATTCTGTTTTCCTCTCCTGCTGTTGTATTCCAAACTACTCAAAAACTATTTTCAATCACTCTCCAAAGTGTTTAGGTGCAGTACCATAAAAGTCTAATTCTGATCAGTGGTAGACTGTCCTAAAAATGCTCCATGAAGTGTTTGAAAAAACACAACGCAGCCACACCCCAGATAAAAAGCCTGTACAGAAAAAGGAATTTCAACTGCTTCAATTCATCCAAGAGGACCTCCTATACTCACAAAATCCACTACTGTTGCACAGCTTGCAATCCTATTATACAGATGGCATTCCTACTTTTTTCTGCCATTATACATCAGTAGATCATTATTATTACCCCGGCTCCCCACCCTTCATGGTGGTGGTGGATGGACCCTGCCTAATGAAGCATTATTTACTGTGAATGTTCATGTCAATGCCCATAAGATGCATAGCCCCTATAATTATCTCCACCACAATACAACTATGGAAGAATGATGAATTGGCAGACACAAGTGGCCTTACATTAGTGTGCACATTTGTGGGATCACTGTGAAGCATGGCGGAGCGGTGCATTAACAGGAAGACTGGTGGAAGTGTAGATAGGATAAGAAGTGATAATCGAAACAGAGTTGCAAATAATAATAAATGGGCTGTGGAGCCCCATAAACAGCTGGTAATTTGCAAAAACTGCAACTGCTGTCCATATTATATATTGCAGAGTGGATTTAAAAGACTCTACAGGAAGACCTAGTTTATCCTAGGTTACCATTTATATGAGACCAATTCCATGATTCAAATATAGTGATATCTGTGTACCAATACTCTGTAATCTTATATATGATATTTCCTTAAAATATAGGCTCCATATGGAAGTATGGGTATGATGTAATTTTTAATGTGAAAACTATTAAATACTATTTTGTGATTTAATAAAAAAGAAAATATATTGTATTATAGACCTCGATATGAAGTTCTTCTGAAGAAGTAATAGGCGTAAGTGTTGAGTAGAATTTTTTTGAAAAATGCAAACTGTTTGCAACATATTATGACATGGAAATTGTCACTGTGTTTTTGGTTGTGGCTTTTAAGGAAATATATTAACTACAATATTTTTAAGATATGTGCCTGAAAAGTTGCACCTATGTATCACAAAAGTGTAACTAAATAAATAGGGATGTGGTACGAGTGATAACTCTATATCTTAGAAAGTTACACAAACTATTAAAATGAAATTCCAACTAGAGTACAGGTCCACTTTAAATGATAATTAGAGCTTTGGGTCGGTTTAGGACCAGCTGATTCAGTTTGCCAGCAGAACTCCCTATGCTTTCTCTATCACAGATAACACAAATTGTCTATTTGGCTGCTGTGCTATCACCCTTTATAGTTAAAGGCTAGTTTATCCAAAAGCTCCCGTATTGACCCTTCTAATTCAGCAGGACTAAGTTTTAAAACCAGATAGTACATTAATGTTACAATGAATCCAGTCTGTTGCATTTCTGAATTAATTTGCTAGAACAGCAAGTTTCTAACCCTCTTGATTCACTGCTAACACGATAATGCATTTTTAACATGAAATACATTTAGTTAGTTTTTCAGGCACCAATCACTATTCCAGTCAGCCTATGCATATCATCATAAGATGGTGGCTGCTGAGCTAAAGGAATATTTAACAGAATGTATTACTGTGAATGCTTCTTTTATTATAATAAAAGTCTATATTTGTAGAATTTCAAATACCTTGCCTGGCATACCTATAGTCCTTAATGTGACAGCTCCAATTATTAGATCCTGAAAAAGTGAAGCCTACTAAAATTTAAGTTATGACAAAATGATGTCAAATTATAGATGATGTTTGGTAGATTGGGACATAGCTTAAATATCACCATTGGTATTAAACAAAGTTTGAAATACCATTTAATACAAGATACAAATACAGAATACGTGAATTTCTTGATTGACTTGATTGTCTTCCAGGCTGTTACTGAATGTGGACTGGGGTATGTGTGTCTGTGTATACAGTGTATATATATATATATATATTCAGAGTTTTTTGAGGTGTGGGAACTCTATTCACATTAACAAACAATGCTATCAACAGGAGGATCCTTACTCACACCCAAATTAAATCCCATTTAGATTTTGCCCAACTGAATTCAGATAACACACTGAATCTATAAGCAGAGGTTGGACACCTGGATGCTTTTCATGTTACTGCCTTCTTAAACACAGGATTTGTTTACATCCTCTGCTTGCAATATTCCATAGCATTGACAATGCCTGCACATTGGGCGCTGATACACCACGTGCACACGTTAAATTATTATCGCCTAAGAAGAACAGTAGAATTGACTTAGATGAAAATCTAGCATATGTACAGCAAACACACGCCTTGTTTATCGGTTCTTCTTGGTGGATCATAAAAGGACTGAGTGGGGATAACCATCTTACTTTCCTAATAGGACAAGTGCAATGGGGTGCCACATATTCGTCTTCCCGCCTTCTCCATTCAACAGGACATCTCTGTCTGTACAACACTCATTTATTCTCCAGTCTCTTGAAACTATCAGGAAAGACCATTTCCTGTGTCAGAAATCTAATAATCACTACAACAACTATGAAAAGACTGCAGATGCTTGTGACTTAGATTTGGTCTTTTACAAGCTTAGGAAGGCCATGAAAAATTGGAACCAAAGAATGTTAATACAGTTCCTATTTGGTGTTACCATAAGGCCTTTTTTCATAAAAAAACATAAGAGGTCATAAAAAACGTAGTGGTAAGCAGTTTTGATGGGAGTTCATAGGATATTGTAAGCCTGAAAGGCTACGGAGGGTGTTTAATGCACGTTTCTGATCTCTTTAATGTGGATCTAAACCCCTTTTTAAAAAAAATCAATCAGGTAGGTCAACAGACAAATAAAACTACTTGTCTGATCACACTTTTTCAAATATACTCACCTGTTTCTTTTCCATTACAGGGCACCACCATCTTCTTTTTTGTTCTATTCCTTCTTTCGATCTTTGGCCATCTTAATCGGCTGGGCTGGGATGCCTGCATGTGAGGTAATTCGGCTGGATATCCCAGGCTTCCTATGCTGAAAAATGACATGAACAAAAATTATTTGGAAAATGTTGGTCGTTATACAAAGATGAATAATCAATAAACTCAAAAAATTATGTTATAGAGGATCACAACACACTGAATTGTTATTTTGGCCCAATTTGTTTAATTTCTTTTTTTTTCTCTAATCACAGCTTATCTATCAGATCCACAACAGTAAAGTCTGTCCACACATTTCCATAACAAATTGAGCCGGTAATAGAAATTTGCCCTCATCAATCATTAGCTTTGTGTCCTTTAGTCGATGTAGCAGAAAATGAAGTTGTCATGAAAGCAAAAAAATAACAGCTTGTGTCAGCTCCCAGTAAAACACGCACTTTGCAGAAACATCAAATATATAAAGATGCCATTCTATCTTGTGAGTCGTGATAAGCGTGAGATGAACTGAATAAGCATATAATCATCTGTGGCTGCTGAAATCTATAGCTTGGGCAACACATTGCAACTAGTGGTTTAATGGCCTAATGGGAACCTGTCATAATGAAAGTCCACTAGCTGTCATTTGTTTACTAGTAATTTGCCATAGGGCCATTGTCAGTGGGTTTATGTCGATAAAATACATTGAATTTATTGAATTTATGTCGGCAAATACAACTGTTACCGTTTTGTTTGTACCTTCACCAGCTTGTCCACTGTGTGCTAATCATCTGCTGCTCATGAGGACGTGCAGGTATACCCGCATATGTGACCATGCACATAGAATGCCATATGCACATGCACACACAAGAATGTTCACCAAACATGCACCTATGCGATGGGCAGGTTAAAGGATCGGGAGGGCTTTTTAAATCTCCTTAGTTGTGGCAGATATTGATAGATTCTTTGCGTGTTTACCCGCCATTCTGCCAAGTGGTTTATTCTGCCTGATTCTCTGGATTCTTACCCTAACCTGTTTACAGCTCCACATCCTGTCTGCTGCTCCTGCTGAACTTGACCTGTCCACGACTCTGCCCTGACCTTGACCTGTCCACGACTGTACCCTGACCTTGAACTGTCCACAACTGTGCCCTGACCTTGACCTGTCCACAACTCTGCCCTGACCTTGACCTGTCCACGAATCTTCCCTGACCTTGATCTGTCCACGACTACAACTCTTGCTTGCAATGAACCCAGATTACATTGTATCCACCCAGTCAACTGTTCCTACACCAAGGTAATTTGTTCCTGTACTGTGGGGAGAGCCAGGGGGCCAAGACCTGTAGTAGTCTGGTGACCACTAGCGTTGCCGGCCCTCCACCCCTTGTGGGGTTACTGGGTCATTGACTCATTCACTAGTGAACAGTAGAAAAGGTAATACTACAGATTCCCCACTATAGTGTTACAATAAAGTATTTCATGCCAACTTCAACATAAATATATAAAATAAAGACAGACAATGGGTTTTTTTGGGCAAACAATAGTAAGATTCACTCAAAGGTAATAGGTGAAAAATTAGTCTAAGTAATGTTCTGAAGGCCACTGATGGCTCTAGACAAAGTCAGAGTAAACAAAATGAATTGTCCACATAGATAAAGTTATCAAAGAAAGCATGGTTGTCTCTGTCCCGACGCATTTTGCTGTGTGGCTTCCCAAGGGGAGAATGAGACTGAAACTGGTAGTACAACAAAGCATCGCAGAATATAAGTAAAAATTATGATAGGAGGGTAAAAACATAATCAAGTCGAGGGAAAGCCATCGTAATAAATGAGCAGTAATTCATTAGAGAATTTAGAGAATGATGACAGTAGTCCGGGAATACTTAGTAAACAGCTATTTTTTTTTAATTAAAAATTTTAAACAAATTTATTTATGGCTCTTGCAGACCGGATTTCTTACAAGGCAACTTAGGTCACAACAGCAGCATTTGATACCATGGGACTGCCTTTACTGCTCCAAGTTGCCTCCTCTACCCTGTCTGACTTATCTGGGGAGCTCCATGTCCTTTCTACTGTTCTTTGTACACATGGAGAGAAAACTGGGCTCCCCAGATATGAGACTGCCCCATTCTCCCCCCGCCCCCACTTGTCGGGGGTATGGATTATTTGACAGGGAGTCCTGCTTTATTCTAAGGAGGACAGAAATAAAAGGATAGCAGATTTATAAAATGGTAATAACATTGAATGTATTTCCCATTATGTTTAAAGTGTTCCCATAGTAGTTCAGAACATTCTAGTTTATTTGACACATATGTATTGCAGACAGATAAACTGCTGCACAATGCTGGCTTTTCAAAAATAAAATTGGGCATTGCACAACAAACTGAGTTCTTGGCTCTCACGTACCTTGATGTGGGGGCAAAGGCCATGTGACCGGGGGTGGGGGTTCACATGAGTGGAAGTTGAGTGGAAGTTTGTGTAGACTTCAAAAGTCTGTCCATGTCCCCTGTGAAGAGAGTAGAAAGGAGGAAATCTGAGAATACACTGAGGAGGCAAAAGAACACAGAGGAAAACAAGAGAAAAAAAAAGAAGGGGCAGAGATGAGAATGTAATAGTATAAGGGAGGATACTCTAGAGGTTATAAAAGTAAAGAGAGGATAGACTGAGGGGGATATAATAATAAAGGGGGGAAATTAGGGAAGTGAAATAGCAAGGGGAAAAAATCTAAGGGAGTGTAATAGTAAAGGTAGGTTGGTCTATGGGAGTGTCATAGTAAAGGGGGATTTAGTAAAGGAGTGCAAAAGTAAAAAGGGAATATGTTGGGAAGTTTTTTAGTACAGGGGAGAGACTAGGGGCGTAATAGTAAAGAGGGAAAATAGACAACAGGGTATAAATAAAGGGGGATGCCCCAGAGAGTAATAGCAAAGGGGAGGTAGACTAGGAGTGTAATAGTGAAGGGGATAGATTAAGGGATGTAATAGTAAAGGGGATGGATTAGGGGGTGTAATAGTGAAGGGAGTATGATAAAAAGGGGTGTAACAGTTAATGAAGGATATAAAAAGGGGATATAATAATAAATAAGGAAAAGGCTAAGGCAGTGTTTCTTTTTTTAACATGAAGAAGGCATTGAAATAACTTTCAGGTCTTCAGGGAACCCCCTGCTTTAATTACTATATACATAACTCACAATAAATTAGTGTGGTGGTGAAGAGGAAGATTTCCTCCTGCAGTGCTGGCCAGTGGTAAGAATGTCACCCTCGTAGATAGCCAAACATTTAAATTTCATTGTCAGTAAAACCTGCCTGAGAGTAACCAACTGCTCAATGCTCAACCCTATCAACCTTTGGAGGAATCCTGGAGTTCCATTGCTTGATAAACACTGGCCTGTAACCTAAAATGAATGAGTACTAATGAGTACTGGAAGTTTCATGTAGACAGATACTAACATTTTTCATTATTACAAAATTGGACATTTTGTTTTAATACATGTACACATTGTAGTCTTAATAAGGTGTGAATGTAAACCAATGCATATGAAGTCTTTAGAATTTAATGTATACTTAAAGCCAAAACTTTTTTTAATCTCAGATAAAGTAGAGCAGCCTTTCTCAACCCTGCAGAACCCCTGAAACAATTTTCAGAAACAAACCCTAATAAAACCCATTTTCTGGGGTTAATGGGAAAAATATTTTCCTAAATTGGTGGCCAGTGATTTACGAATGGAGAATGCCCCCTACAGTGGTGGCTGGAGTATCACTTTTATAGACACCTTTTGGAATCATACAACTGACTCTACTGATTGCTGTTGTCCCCAGAACCTTGCAGATGTCATTAATTAGAAAGTCACAGGGTGAGGAACTGTTTTACACTTCTGGAAAAAAGCTGGTTAAGAATGGCTTGAGTAAAGTAAGGTAAAAAATCATTTGAGATAATTTTTAGCAAATTAGGATGAGTAAGGTTGTATCTAAAAATAAAAAAAAATTAAAAATATATATTCAGTGGGCATTGTGCCCAGGATAAATCATATGCTGTGGAATATATATGTTTTATCTAATTCCCTTTGGTAAACTTCCCAGACTGGGTGAACACAGATTCACTGACTGTCATTTCGATTGCCTTACCTAGGCTCAAACAACAATGCCTGAAAGATTTAACTTTATAGGAGCACACTTGGGACTTCTGCTGAGAACCTTTTACTTTTCGATGCCCTCGAGTACATTTCACGCTTGATCTCCACCAACTTCTGATTCATTGGCATGTCAGGTACAAAACTTTTATTTCATATTTTGTATTAAAAATGTTACTAAGAGGTGAGGAGATGACATAGATCAAAAGATTCCTTGAGTTCCCTATATTACTGTTTCAAACTAGGATATTCTGCTATGCATGTCTAGAAGTAGAGGTTTGACCAACAGCTTTAATAAAAACTTGACTTCATGGCTTCCTCTTGTGTTTAAAATTCAAACAATGAGGGGTTAGCATTGGCATGCATTTTTTATGTATGTTGTGTTTTAATTTTTGTGGACAGTGGGCCTGATTTATTAAAGTTTGCCAAGACTTGAGAGGCTTGACTATCATGAGAGAACCTGGGTGATCCAACAAACCTAGAATAGATTTATTAAAGTCATTTGCTATCATCTTGTGAAAATTTTCAATCCTGGACCAGATCCATTTCAGGTTTGCTGGATCACCAAGCCTTTCCGATGATTATTTATCTTATCTAGTTTTGGAGAACCTTAATAAATCAAAACCAAAAATACAACAGGAACTTACAAATTATTTTTGAAGCACACCTCAGGTCCACCTCAAGCCTTCTACTACTAGTTGTAGACAACACTAGGAACACTACAACATTAGAATTTGTTTAACCATTTCCAGTAAGTTGGTAAGTGCTTTAACGAAAATTTAACGAACCCCAAGGCTCCGACAGGCGGCCCAGAAGCAAATCATGCAGCCTGGACAGCCCTAGAGGACCCCGTGGCGGAGCATCTCCCAGAGCTCTCCAATAACTTCATAGCACATATGTGGCTAAACTGCCCATTGCTCAAATCTTTCCAAATATTTGGGGAGAGTGCAATGGGAGGTTAGCCCATAGGAGGCTAATCAGCCCGATGGAGGGAAGCTCATTCTCCAAGCAGGGCAAGAGGTCCATTGGAAGAAAGTAGGCATAATCGGTGAAAAGGTAATATCATTGTAGCCCTGTTATGGGAGGGGGGGTCATGTAAATGACTCCCACAAAACAGGCTACGGCGCTAACCTGTAGATAACAGAGAGGATCCTGAGCCTTGAAAATGTTTTCTACAAATGTTGTCCTTCAGATTAGTATTTGGATTCAGTAGCCACTAAAGCCTAGGCCATATGACAACATTGGATGGGAAGTTGGACGTGTGTTTGAGAACAACATTCCTTATCACACAGTCTTAAAGGCTCCCTTTATCCAGCACTGAAATGTTAATCTTGAGATGTACATAGGGAACACAACCTATTTTTTTAGTACTGCAATTGTTAATCCAAGCATTGCCATAGTAAACCAATCAACTCTATTTAGCAACGTGTTGCTGAATTAAAATATCTGCCTATGTTGCTGGAGAGCAATGCCTCTTTACCTTTCACAAAATACAAAACATTTGGGTACTAAACTACTTCTCTGCAACACAAGTTAGATATAAACTTGGTTTAAAAGTCCAAACTGTGATTAGTGACACAACAGGCACAGAGAGGAAGATAGAGAAGGAATCAGGTAATATCACAGTACAGGATCAGGGAAGTACAGTCCCAATGGCCCTATGAAAAGCTGTGTATGTGGGCTCTGGCTTCAATAAATTACAGGGATTAGAGATAAGGTAAACTGAGTCGCAGCGTTTCCCAAAAAGCATTAGTAAATGTCAGATTTTAGTAGTAGCTGCTGTCTAGAAATTATCTTAAATTTTTTTCCTGGAAACATTTACCTATTTTTCCATGTTTCCAGTGCAAAATAATGTGTACATAAATTATTCATTTTATATATAGTACTTTAAAGCCCTGCACTGGGCTACATTTTGTTTTCAAATTTGCCCTGTTATTTACTGCAATATATCTTTATTATGGAGCTTCCCCCATGCACCTTCCATATCATCTGGTTTCTGGCTTTCTGGTAATACCACATCTTGTAATCCCCATATATCCTCTGCAGCACTTCAGGAGTGCCCTTCATTCACAGTGTACTGGTGCATTGGTGGCATTGATATCACCCTGTCCAAAGAAGTAATCATCAAGAAGTCCCTGAAGAATGACATGATTGATTTAAAGTTTTTGATAAAGTCAAAACAGCCAAAATGTAGCGAGTAAGGTCAGCCATGGGAGAGGTGGATCATTTTGAGAAGGGCATGGGGGAGGATGGTGTCAGTAAGAAGCCCTAGTATAGCGTTATCTGTTGTACTTGTGCTTCTTCTATGGAGGTTTATAGAACATATACAGCCACCTCTGTGACTTAAGTCGCTCACAAACTATGTCCCACACAATCAGGAACAAAGACATGCTATAGTAATACAAGGATTTAAAAAGCCTAATGATCACAATCCATAGAAATGACAATTTCAATACTCTGCATTGATGATGACCAACACACCTGAAACATGAATGAAGTTTGGAATAAATAGCTCTTCCATATTAGGCTGTCGGGCCTACAAACCAGTTGTCTACAAAGGCCATAAAAACCTAATTTTAAAAGCTTTGGCCACTATACTAAAATGAGAATTAAACCTCTTATCGGATTCATGGTAGAAGAGAGATTTGAAAATATATTGTATTTCTAGAAGAATTGTTGGAGGAAGCCAACATAAGGAAGACATAAGAGAACGTATAAACTCCAGGTAAATAAAATCTCATGTGCAGCTCCAGGACGCAGAGGTCCAAGGCAGCAAAATATGTGACCACATATCCCCCAAGATTTAATTACATTCATTTTTATACAATATCCTTACTTTTGTGAATCTTGGAAATAAAATATCACCTGGACTGATCAATAGAATATGGATTATTTGACCTAAGTCCTATGTATACATTATAGTTACATCCCCTACACACAGTTTAGTAAAGTTCACCTTTAATACCATACAGGAACAATAAATTGAGCAAAATGTCATGGCTTAGATTCAGTTGGTATAAAATGATTATGAAAAGATCGATAGAAATGGTAATAAATGGTTCAGCTAAGAATAGCCCATAAACAGCTGCACATTGCTGACCCTGGAGCTGTGAAAACCCTTCTATAGGTATTATACACAGCTCACCTGAATACATCTACGCTGTTTCCATTCACGCCAACAGATTTCATCAGCAGACGATTGTCCTAATAAACAAGACACAGCAGCTAAAAATAAACAGTGGAACAGAAAAAATCGATAGGTTTTCAAAGGTCGGCTAATGTCACATTGTAATTCTGGTATTAAGGGAGGCAATATTAATCATACGTACTTCTGACGTGACTAAACTGAGCATTTCTCAATTTAGCTATTACCATGTCTTATATTCTAGAGCAAAAGCTTTTTGTATTCATTAAACTAGGGCTAATTTCTAATTTACTTACATGAAGAGTGTTTACTGATTATACACAACCAAGCAGTCTAACAGACTATGCCATTTTAGTGAGTTTAATAAAGAGAATACTATACGCCATATAGCTTTGGAGCTTTCCATACCTCCTTTCCAGCATTATAACTGCTTCAGGTCTGTACCTTGCCTCTTTCAAAGGTCTGAAAGGTCAATTACAACAATGGAGAAATTATTTTATTTTATCATTTTACCGAAACCGCCGTTATTAATCAAGAAACACCTGCAGCCATTGTTAAGTTATTCTATAAATGGCAGTCTTAGCTGTTAGCTACACATTGCAATGTAGCTACACATGGCACAGAATCATGTGTTTGTACAGTACCACAATGGTGTGCAGTTATTCATGACAATATGATATGGTGTTGCATGGACAGCAAAAAAATCCATTCCTTAAATGCAAATCAAATGTCTTTCCTTTATTATACTCATGTATGTTTGTACTCATATATGTCAAAATACATACATTTGTCCATCAAATATAAATATAAAATCAACATCAGGAATAAAACCTCTGATAAAGTAGGATGTAGGTTGTAGTGTTGGACAATGTGGAACATGAACCAATGTCCTTTATTATTCTGAACAATAAAGAATGGTATACTTTAATTGCATAAGCAATTGAAAGTTTTTGCTTACAGTATAGTGACACTGTCTGTCTAAGATACCAAGAAGAATCGTACAAAAGGACAGTTTAGATTATTTACTTGGAAAATATCCTTTCTATTGACATTGTATCCATTGCCAAACACCTACATGAGCTTGGTTCTTCCCCTCAGGTAAAACAGCTGTATTATTATTATTATGGCCAAGCAAACATTTTTTTTTTTACAATTACTGCAATTTATCGTTTTACAATGCATTTTCATTCAAAAAGCAGTACTACTGCAAAATACATGACGTAGTAACGGGGGCAGTATTTGCTCTATCTTATGCCAACTTGTATTTAGGAAGGTTAGGTCCATATGTGGACCTTTGGAAGGGCACTATAGGTCTGTTGAATTTGTACAGTAATTACAAACTTTAAACTCCTTTTTTGGATGTTTAAATCAGTATTCGGTCAGATCATACCTTAACAACTACCTTGTATAGGAAGGATACTGCTGGGAATACTATAAAACATCGAGTATACATGCAATACTGTTAATTAGAAGTATTGCCTACAGTCAGTATTTAGGGATTATCATTTTAAGGATTATTGCACCGGTAAAACTTTCAACCTAGGAAAAACAAGATGACTATTTCAATGTGGGGTATGTGATCATATATAGAGAATAGTAAATGGCATACTTTCCATTCCAGTAGTTTTGACTAGTCGGTAATCCATTTTGTGGCATTGGATAGGATACATGACAGCTGCAGGGGTGGTGATGTCAACCAACTGCTTCTCCAGAGGGAAACTATTTGGATATACCATCTCGGGCCTCTTAGGTTGCAAGTTTAAAAGATAGTAATAAACTATTCTTGTAATACCACTGTTGAGTTGGATTGAAACTGTTGCATTCTCTGTGCACATCTGATTGAAGGGCAGCACTGATGATATGCGTCATTTGGTGGCGTGGGATGTGACGTCAGACACTACTCTACTTACTGCCATAAGTTGAAAGTTTTACCGGTGCAATAAACCAAATAAGTAAATTACCTCTAATAATACAGAAATTAACAAAATGCTTTGAGTAAAGGTACTCCATTTGGATGATTATTTAGCTGGGGCTAAAAAAAGGCTAAATCTGGAGAAGACTTCTTGATGAGGGTGGTTCTAGTTACAAATGTTACTCATAGGTATGTTTAAAACAGAACTAAACTTAAAAAAAAAGTCTCACTTATCTTTAATTACACAGATCCCTTAATCCTGTAAGAGATGTCCTCGATTGGGTCCTGCGCCGTCCTGTAATATTTCTTTGTCATGGCCCGAGACAAGATCTCACACTGAGCAGGTGCATGTCAGGTGATGTACGAGCCTGCTGTAAAGGGTAAAAAAAGAATGCCAATCTCACTGCGCATGCAATGTAGGAAAAAGCAAACAGAAGTCTTCTGGTACACATCACGTAGATATCCCAGGAGACTCTGCATTCCCATTCTGTCCTTATTGGCGTGACGATTACGGGACCCCATGTAAACCAACATGGAGCCCTCTAAACACCACCAGGGTGTTTTCAATTCCAAATTGTATTTCAAACCGTTTGACTGCTCTACAATAAGTGGGCTTTTTTCATGATAAAACTTTATCCTGATACTAATATAAATTCAATACAATAATAATAATATAAATACAATCAATAATGTAACTAATATACTATTAATGTAAATACTATCACAATTCTACAACATTTGTACCTGTATATTGATAGACAGTACTACAACCCCTAACTGGCTGCAGGTCCCTAAAGGCATCACCCACATCCTCATCTCACTTTAGGTTGCTGCACCTGCTCCATGCTCCCAGTCACATTACACAAACCTTTTTGCAACACCCCACCATGACCACCAACTACTTTAAATCACTACTTTTTGTCATTTTAAACATTTAATGAGACACCACACCATCCTTCCTTACCCAAAGGCACCACCTCAGCCACTGCGCATTGAGACCCCATACCCGACCAATCTCATTCACTTCCAGTGAAGGCTGAGCTTGCCCCCTGCTAACCTAAAATTGACCTCCTCCCCCCATACCACCCCCTTTAACAGGGGCTTCTTTATTTCACCTGACCCTTTCCTTTCACTCCCCCTTGCACCTTGTCATGGCCTCCCTCATAAGATTCCGGTCCGTACTTTAATATGTGGGAATGTTAGAAAATTGTTTTTGCAACTACAGTATTACAGTTATAATTTTCCTTTTTATCTTGCTAGTTTAATGGTTTAATGTTGCAAGTTATCTAATGAATCCCCCATTTGTATTCATTATCACCGTCTCCTCTGGTGATTTAAAAGGCAAATACAGCAAACTGCAGAGATAGAAGTGAAAGAGCAAATGATTTCTCAGATGATGCCTCGTTACCAGCTTTACATCCATCCCTTTCATTATATCCTGGCCTATGCACCCAGTGCCATCTGTTTCTGATTGATCTGCAGTCACAGTCCTCTGTGTAATTGCAGCCTCTATTGTTCCTGGTCATACAGGTTCTTCTCCTTTCCAGCTAATCTTGCAATTTGCAATGTTACCTTTCCAATCAGATAAGAAAATGCAGCGCTCTCCATTCTGCGCTGTATAAAGTGGGATGTGCCTGCCTATTGAAATGAAAGAATAGTCTGAGAATATAGACAGGACCTTGAGGGACAGTCTTGAATTAGAATAGCATTGACTGAAGAACATTCTTCCACTTAAGATATCTGCACTATTCAAGTTCTGCCTCCTCCATTGTTAATACCTCATATCTTTTTCATGACATAGAATTGGAAACCACAGACAGCTCCTTATTTTAGCCACTATTATATATCTTTTCACTTCTGTTCCCAAATTAACTCTATTGGCTTTTAAGAAGCTTGATATTACAGCAAAATGAATATTAGATTTGATTGTGACCCCATTTGAGAGACAGCTATATGACTATGGACTTTGTAAAGCTCGGAGTAATATGTCAGGGCTTTATAAGTATTGGATAATAATATTATGTCACACACATTGGTATATGTAGTAAATGTAGCTAAGAGTAATTTCTATGGAAATAGTTGCTATTTCTATCTGAGAACAATGTATTATATGTTCTCTCCTCCTGTATCACTGTCTGTATTAGTTTGTCATTTGCAATCCCTATTTAATGTACAGCGCTGCGTAATATGTTGGCGCTATATAAATCCTGTTTATTAATAATAATAATAATAATAATAATAATAATATTAATAATAAAATTCTATGCTTCTCACTCTGTATTCTCCAATACTTATAACACACAATCAGATTAATAATGAAGGATAAACTAATTTCATTGTTAACTAAGTTATTAGTTTGCTAAATCACCTCCCCCCCAAGAACATTCACGGCATATAAAGTTGGGGGAAGGTCTGCTCTGGTTCTGTCTTTTCAGAGCTGAAAGCCACAACAATATCCTTTACGTGATGTGATCAACAAGAAACTCTAATGCTTTGACTTCCTCTCTCTTTAAGTCAAAGTACTTTTTTAATTGATTTATTTTTGGAACATGGTAGAGCGGCATGATATTTCCTCTTCTCTGCTCAGTAGTGGTATATAAAAAAATTGCTTAAGGCAATTGTAAATCAAATGACATTTTGTAAACCAAGACCATAACCGGATGTTTTTTTTCTTGCCTAAAATGCTGTTTTTACCCTTTTAAACGTTGGCTACATTCTAGTTGCATACTATTTTTGGCCATTTCATGTCTACATGAATGCACTCCAGCAGCTGCTGCATGTCTTTCCCATAGCATGTTTCTTGATGGGGACAACAGTGGAACACATGTGGGTGACGTGTGCATGGCCTCCTCAAAGCTCCATTGGGGGAGTGTGAAAACTCAAGAGAACAGTTTATTAACAAAGGAGGTTGCCCCCTATTATAGGAATTGCTTGCACAATGACCTTTATAGCAGGATTTGCAAGATTGAAAGCTGCAAAATTAGAAATATTGATAATGACATTTAAAAAAAAAGATTTAATGACTCATCAGCTGCATAAAAAAATGAAATGCCTGGCAAAATAGAACAGTTATATCTCACTGTCTATTATCTTCTACACAGATTAACTCTGCAGTCTTTTCAAGGCATTTGAAAGTTATGAGAAAGTTAGATGTCAGGGTTTCTTAGCATTCTCTGTGGCTCCTTCCTCTGACCCCAATATCAATACCAGACACAGTAGTGACATAAGGGTCAGAATTAAAGGGTATTAAATGCTGAATAGTTTGGTATATGCTTCAGCACTGGAATAGAGAGAGGGTATAAAGCTAATGTACACACATAAGTTGATTCTTGCCCAATATGAACAGTCATGCTTGTCTAAGGCGAGAATCTGAGATGTGTACAGTTACTGAAGCCAAACCAAAGTTCACCATACCAACTGCATTGCTAATTTGTTAACATACCCATTGGCTAGTGTCGTCAAAGATAGTCTTGCCCCCTGAAAAAAGAATTGCCCCCTAGCCAAAGAAAATGCTTACCGTGGATTTAATGAACAGGCTTATAGCCCATACTAATGTACCGTAATAATAGCAGTGACCATGAGTGATTGAACTCAGCAGGCAAAGCTTCCCACTGTGTATGATTGAGAGCTAAATAAAGTTAGCCCTAAAACACTGCTAATGTTCTGTTATAACAGAACTGAGTTGAATATTTGGGCAAAATTTACGGTTGGCAACACTGGTAACCAAATTCAGTTATACCAAGAGCAAATATAACTAGAACCGGCTCTATAAAGCTCTACCAGCTCTGGCTTCAGCCCCTATTTAATGTACAGCCCTGCGCAATATGTTGGCGCAATATAAATCCTGTTTAATAATAATAACTAATAATAATACAAAATTAAACACTCTGCTTTTTCTAGAGGAAATCTATGCTTGAGCATCTGTCATTGCTGTTCTACATTACCTACTCACAGATGGTAAATCATTTCCTTGCTGCTTTGCTGAGGAGTTTTAATTATCTTGATTAAAAAATTGAGTGCCATTGATTTTGGCTAATATCTATTTTTGAATATGTTAATGGCCTTAAAGTACTTTGCATGATAGTAAAGGGACCAAGAACTTGGTTTAAACCATGCAGCCTGTAGAATTCACGTCTCCTTCTGTAATGTTTAAGGGAATGTCACGGTGAATGTCACATTAGACAGCTGTCACTGTGTTACCCCTACTGAGTCTCCCATCTGTCAGTGCTTACCTGCCACTGACTCCAGCTGGAAAACATCCTGTAACACAATCTGGGTGAAGACACACATTCTTTTTGGTATTGAGGGTCTCTTTTGGTTTTACTGCATCATTGCTCGTGACCACTCAGCTAAAATTCATCCAAATGAACAGGAGTTTCCTAAATAAACAAACTAAAGCATATGACAACCAATCTAGTGCACGTAGGAAGTTTATATCCAGAGGGCTAGGATTTCCCACGAACATCAGTATTGTTTGCATTCTTTTCCCCCATAAAGAAGTAAAAATCCAGGCAAATGTAGCGGAAGCTCTCAAATAGTAATTACCCAGAGAGCATGCCAGGGAAAGTTCATCTGAAAATCTGATTGGTTTTTGTTTGCACTTTGTGCATGTTTTATTTGATTGTTTGTATAGGGCAGCAAATATTTAGATATTTATTAATGTAGAAATGTAGAGTAAAGGTGGCTTATACTTTAAATTTCAGTATTTAAAAACAGGAATCTGGGTTACATCTTTAACCCTTTTATCTTTTCTTTATTTTGCACTCCAGCTAAAATATGCATTTTTTTTTTTGCTTCAAAAACTCTTATAAACCCTAAAACAATAAATATTTTCGAAAAGCAGGGAACAGGTAGTATAGAAAAGTAGCAGTTGCAAAGTGTTGCATGATATTTGCACAACTGTTTATCAAACTTATTTTTTCAGTAATGTATTTTATTTAATTTTGGTGCACACAAACATAAAATCCTATTTTTTTTGGAAGATAAACAAAATGTCAAGAAAACCATGTGTTGTAAATCTTTAAAGTGAATGCATCCAGCAAAAGCAACTAAGAGTCTTTAAATTTTACAATGCTGTGAAAACTTTTACAAAATTATGGTTAACGAGTACAGAAAATAAATCAAACACACAAATTACTCGATATTCTGCAAACTTTGCTGTTAGCTGACATCTCACTGAACTGCAAGTTCACGGGCATAGGATTTCTCCTCTGCGTTACACGCTGGCCATCCTGACACATTAATTGGTGGTCTCAGGATGAGTGAAAGATACCACAGGGACTGAGGAAAGGGCTGCCGATTTCACTGTCAATAGAAGTGATTGGGCAGCTTTACAGCCACACTAGTCATTTCTGCATTAAATCCTGGAATGGGCTGATATTGCAGCTGTGAGCTTGTTTTAATCTTTTAATACTTTTAGTTATGATGCACATTGTTGGCAAGGAAAATGTTATACACCTCTCTCTAATGATGGCATGGTATGAAAGGCACATTTGGGGCTGAGTTCCCACAGGAATGACAGAGTTACTGCAGTAAAAAGGTACATGAATAAATGTTTGCTTTTTGAGAAGTGTAACAACTTTTTGGAAATGGCCTCATGTAAAGCACATGGAAACAAATTAGATGGTTGTTGAAGTCAGAGCAGTAAAGAGATTTGAAATGTAAGTATACTGTCATGACATCCAGTGATACCAGCTACCTTGTGACACTATCATCTTCACCCAGTCTTTTTATGGGTTTGGGAACTATGGCCATAACCCGTGCAGACAGACTGCTCCTATCACAGTACATCCACACATCTTTGCTGGTGAAAAGCATCAGGTCCTACATATCCATTAAAAAATGGCCAGCGCTGCTCTCTGAATTGCATTGGGGGATTGGCCTGTAGTCATCCAGCACTGATGCCATTGTGTCAATGTTTTCTAGATGTTGGCGATCCTTGACTCAGGCATCTTGGATATCTTCAGGCAAACCCCAATCCCCTTATCACCATGCCTGTGCCATTCTCCTAAAAAAACATAGAACACATGTTTGGAAAATTTCGCGATGACACTTCAACCTTAAACAATGCCATACAAAGAACAATAATATATTTTTTGTTCTCACACCCATGGGTGGGATGTTTCATCCTCAATCACAGATGCTCCACCAGGGGCCTGGGGGTTTGAGCATTCTGCACAGTATCCTTGCTGTTCCCAGCACTGCTCTCTTCTGGACAGACAGTCCTGTTGTTGCTCCTGGAATCTGTTGGAGCAACCCACCCAGCTTAAGGGTCACAGCCACATCCTCCCTAGTTCCTCTTTCAGGCCCTTTTACTTCTCCAGCTTTTCATAATCATTCTTCCTGATGTTGCTGTCATTTGGCACTGCTACATCAATCACCACCGCTGTATTCTAATCTTTCTCTGTTATCACGTTGTCCAGTTGGTTAGCCAGTACATGCTTGTCTGTCTGGATCTGCAAGGCCCACAGTATCCTAAGCCTGTTATTCTCCACAACCTTCTGTGGAATCTCCCATTTTGACATGGGAAGGTTTAGTCCATACACCATGCAGATGTTCCTGTACACAATGCCAGCTACTTGGTTGTGCCATTCAGTGTATGCTGTTCCTGCCTACTGCTTACACCCTGCCATGTGTTGGACTGTCTCTGAGGCTTCTCTGCACAGTCTGCACCTTGGGTCCTGTCTAGTGTAGTAGATCCCTGTTTCTATGGATCTGGTGCTTAGTGCTTGTTCTTGTGCTGCTATGATCAGTACCTCAGTACTATCTTTGAGTCCGGCCCTCTCCAGCCACTAGTAGGATTTACCGATGTCAGTCACCTCAGTTACCTGTCGATGGTACATCCCATAAAGAGTCTTATCCTGCCATGACTCCACTTCTGCCTAATATTGCTTCCATGGTTGCTGTTGACTCAGGCACTATTTCATCAGCCTATCTTGGACTGTGGGTTGAATAAATATAATATGAAAACATATTATAATAACATAAACATTAAACTCAACAATAATCCTAATATATCTCCCATAATCATCCCTCATCTAACAGTTTCTTACCTCTACCATACATCCCCCCTAAGCTGCGTACACACTTGCAATAATTATAGTTGGAAACGAACGACTAATGACTGATCGTGCGATAATCGTTTAAAAAAAAGTGCACAACGACTGACCAACGACGCAGACAAACAAGAAGTGTTGCTGGAAATGAACGACCGCTCTGGCGGATCTGATTGAGTGAGGATTGTTTCTGCAGTACACTTTCTCCTTTACATGTCACTTCCTGCATCGTTCAAATGATTGAATCTGGCGTGTGTACACTATTGGTGGATTATATTTGAACGATCGCATTGTTACAACATGTACAGAATTGTGCACAATATGATTGTTCAAAATAATCGTGCATAATCGCTAGTCGTTCATTTTCTAATGATAATTATTGCAAGTGTGTACCTAGTTTTACTTTCTCCAGGTTCAGGTCCTTGAAGGCACTGCCCACTTCACAAATCTTTAAGAGGTCTGCATCTGCTTTTAAAATATTTGTTCCCAGTCGCAACTTCCAATACCGGCTCGAGAATTCCACTTTACTCACAGCCTCCTCCACTTCCCCTATAAAGGAGAAGACCTATTCCAGTAAACTATGACATATCACACCTAAGAGTGATCGCTCCACCTAGCAATATACCAAGGACCTCAACCGCCACCCAAAACATCCTTTTACAAACCACCCTTCTCCTCAACCAAAAGGGACAGGTGGGCAGGAAGCTCACACATTTACACTTTTCTACGTCATGTGAGCCCTCTGCTTCATTCCTCTCACATCTGTTTCAGCCCTCTCTTTCTGTGAAAAATGTTACTTTTTCAACCTGTTGGATCCTGTTTCCAACCATATTTTTGTAACAATGACAAGGTATTTAATGTAAGCCAACTCCTAGATACCACTTCTTGGCATTCTGAGATGGATGAAATGTCCGTAAAGGAGTGATGATGTCACATCAGGTATCAAGTAAATATATTTTGGCTCAGCAAGTACTTATTAAATTATTTATATGTGTCTTTTTTGCATAGAAGGCAGGGAAGTTGATATTAGAAACTGAATCCAACTGGAAGTTTATAGGCAAGGCTATAAATCCAATATGGTACATTCTAGATAGCACTGTCAAGTTCTGCAAGAATTTGTAAAAAAAGACATAATATTTTATTTTTATTGTATTTTATGCAATGACATGACTGCAAAGCCTCTTATTTATTTGCTTTGTCTGTGCCAAGCGGGCATGTATTATCGATGAATTTGTGTAACAGCATGGGAAAGAAGAAGAGTTGTTGGAAGTGATCTGAAGAATAAGTATTGTCAGTGCTTGCAGAGAGAAGCATTGCCAGAAAAACTTTAGCTTGCAGTCAGTAAGTGTTGTTGGCTATGTGCTGAATATTTTTGATCATTAGATAACTGGTGGGATTACCAGGCAAAACAGCACGATTTACTTGGATACTTATTTTGCAGTTGAGATAAAGGCAGTTACTGAGCAAAGTGGATTTTATCAGCAAAAAAAACATTGTCCTGGAGTAACACTAAGTAAGTAAAAAATTAGCATTAGCATAAGTATGTTATTTATTAAACCTAGTCGTTTTGTGACTTTCATGTTTCACAGGCTTGATCTTCCATATAGTTGTACATTGTATACCGTCAAACAATGTCAAATCACTTATATTTGTGTAAATCCACAATTCATTATTAGCCACAAAATAAAAAAATTAAAAAAATAAAATCTGAAATACAAAAAGTTTCTGAGTTTGTTGAAGGGATTTAGCTGGCTACTTAAAATATATTAAATGGTTGTGTATTGCTGTTTACTTTTTATTGTTTGTTGCTAGGTTACCTTTCGCTGTGTTCTGCATGCTATTTACTATTGTTTTTTAATGTTAGCTAACTGCTCAATTGTGTTGCATTGATAATTAGAATTTATTAGGTGTCTTTCCCTTTCCCTTCTTTGTCTTGGATGTACACTGCCATTATTTGGAGATTAGCAATAAAAGAGAGACAGAATATTTAAAAGACACAATTGTAGTTGTAACCATGGTTCCCTCAAATTAAAGTGTACCTGAACCCTGTATGTCTTCCTAAAATAAAAGGTATTTGCATGTTCTTCTCTAAAGGATTATATACATACCTTTGTTTTGTTTTTTAGAAGTCCCATTGATTGGATATTCTCACTTCCGACCTGTTAATTCTCTCTGTTGATAGCAGCGGCCAGCTTTCTGCACTGGTCCCCACTGTCTTGTTTTTTTCTTAGATGCTAAATGATTCCCCTTTTAGAGTCAGAAGAAGCAACATATTGCATGACTTGCCTTGGAAGGAGCCACAAAGCCCTTTGCAAAGGATTTTCTGTTTGCTATGAAAGCCACCATTGCTGGGCTTACTGTGCATGTGCAGGATATTGTTAGGCTTTCAGTGATTGACAGTAAGCTCTGGCCCTTTATTGCCCTTATGAGTCATGAAGTCCTTGTCATGTGAATCAATGGACGCCTTATTATGATCCTGCTACTTGTGGTCAATAAGGGGAACATAACTGGGATGAATGTACAGTTCAGGTCTGCAAAAAAAGATTCATATTTCTTCAATTGATTTTTAAAGTAGACACAAACTCCTCATTAGGGTCCACCCTAGACTATTTGGTATTTAATAGGAAAGGTGGGTATGGTGTATTAATGTCAGTATCAATTATTGGTTGGATATGATAAGCAAGTCTCATTAGCATTCAGGTGCCATATCTAATCTCATTGCCATTTGGTTATTAGGGGCAAAGCTCTAACATGTCCAGATAACATTAAAACTGTTCTTGCCCCTTCTTGTCTCATGCATATTACTGTTGATGAATGAGGCAGTGGACACACATGGCAAAGTGACAGAACACTGTGTCAATCATTGGCCTGGTTTTCAAAAGTAACAATAGAGTTAAGGAGGTAGCTGCTGATATTTACAAACCCTATAACTCCTTATAAACCCTATATACTCTTTCAAGGATAGCAGATCTTTGTAATTATATACTAACACATTTTTTGTACCCTTATTCACCCTTTCCCAATCTCTATAAAGCCTCCCTATGTGTTAATTGTGGGCCTAAACTTTGGGTTGTATTGATAAAGAATAAAATCAGAATGTTTATTGGTCATGGACTGGTAAAATGTATGATGTGTGTATGCATTTTAGAGTTATTATGAAGTTTAATCAAATGTCAGGTTTACTTGCTGGAAAAAGAAGAGCCTAGTACAGACAGCATGTACCAAGTGATTCTTGGAATACACATCTGTGCAGAGTAAAACCACTTTTTCTGGTCCTCGTCAGGGGTAGCTGAGAAGGTTGTGAAAGTCTCTAGATATACAAGATATTATTAATTTTATGCTTAGTGTGCTGATGTGATGGTGTGGAGGGATTGAGGGTGAAGTTACATGTGGGTTAGCATATTGCACAATTAATATTGGAATGTATTACAGGTTCCCCAGTGCTAATGAAGAGGTAGAGATTAGCTCCATACACAGATAAAAGGACTACACCGGCCGGTACAGTGGTATGGGCCATTGTAGCTACTAATCTGACTGGTGTAATGGTATTGCTGGAGCAGTAAAATGGTGGGAATCATAACCTTTTTACATGGCAATTTTATTGAAGAATTTGGAAAAGCCCAACTATAAATAATACTTCCCTGGACCTGGTAATCTCAAACAATGTAGGTCTTATTACAAATGTTCTTTGTAAAAATATGTGTTTAACATACCATGATTTTATTGATTTAAGTAGTGAAAAGAACATAATGGAAAAATGAAAACATTTTTAGAAGAACAAAATTTCCATGATAAAGGCTGCTCTCCAACTGAAGGGGAATATTGTCATCAAAGAACATGGAACACATGGGAATGTTTTAAACTGACTGTATGCAAACACAATGCAAAATATATTTTGATGGTCAATATATTTAAATGGTTTTATGCTAATAGTGAAAAAGATCAGATCTGAGCATGTAAACTCTTTACAAGATGACTGGGAGTTGGTGACCAGAGACAAAGAAAAAGCAAATCTAATAAATACCTTTTTCAGTTATGTGTATACACAAGAAAATTGTGGAGCTCAAGTCCATAATAGGAATTTTACCTCCATAGCCACAAATGAACAACAAAAGCTCAAAAGTGATATGGTTCAGAAGCAGACAAAACCTAAAAGTTAGTAAAACTTCTTGGACTAAATGGCTTATACACACCTGTATTCCACAAAAACAGCAGTGAGTATATAACTATTTGTACTACAACAAATATATCATCTACAACAGTGCAAAAAGCAATATTAGATGGATGTGTTTATTTATCCATGCTTGGAGTTAGACAAAATAAAGCTTAGTAAAGCTCTTGGACTAGATGGATTACACCCACCTGTACTCAAAGAGCTGAGCTCTGTTATTTCAAAGCCATTGTTACTAATATTTAGAGACTCCTAAATGATTGACATGGTATGTATGGAATGGACAAGCCCAATGTGGTGCTCATAGTAAAAAGGAATTAAATTATTCATCTGATAACTACAGTTTACCTTCTATAGTTGAGAAGATACTGGAGAATTAGGCAAAGTACCATGTAGAAGAGTTTTTGCTAAAATAAAATATCATAAGTAATAGCAGGGATTCAAAAAAGAGCAAAGTTGTCAAATCTATTTTTATAAGAAAATAGACGAAAAATTAGGATATAGTATACTTTTTCCTGACAAAAAAAATAGGGCACTACCCCACAGATGGTTATTGTGCAAAGTAAGCACTGTAGACTTAGACAATTCAGTATGCACATTAAATAAAATATTGGTTACATTTTATATTCAGAGACTAGTAAATAATAATGCATGACACCAAACAATGTAGTGAATAGTGTTGATGTTCGAATTCGGGTTGTCCCTATATTCGACCCGAATATGGCTGTTCGAATTCGGGTATACCCGAACCGAATTTTGCTGCATTCGACAGCAAAAATTCGGGAGGAAAAATAAAATAAATTATTTTTTTTTAAAATTATTTATTTCGTTTCTGTTTTTTATTTTAAACTTGTTTTTTTATTTTTTACAGGTTATCCTACAATGACATTATGAATCATAATGTCATTGTGGGATTCCTGGACTGTGGGAACTGTGCAGTCACAGTTAATTGAAAGCAGGTGCCTTCAATTAGCTGTAACCGCAAGCAATAGGAGGGCAATGAATGGAAATACTATGTTCATGCATTACCTCTACTGCTCTGTGATTGGCTGAGAAATAGACCAATCACAGAGCAGTAGAGGTATGAATGGACACAGTATTTCCATTCAACTTCTATTGCCCTCGTATTGGATCAGGGGAGCAGAGCTGTCAGCCTAAAGCTCCGCTGATTGCTCTGCTCCCTGAGGAAAGGGAAATCCTGATCAGGCCTTGTATCACCTTGTATAAATATATAAATCCATGGAGTGAACTTTTAGCAAATGTAGCTATTTTCAAATTGCAAATGACAAGATGACACTCTTTGTATCTGGAGGAAAAGAGATTTACCCTTTGCATACAGAGGGGATTTTTCAAAGTAAAATGTTGAATAGAATACCTAGTTCTAGCCAGCTCAGTAGATAAAAAAGCATTGTATGGTAAAAAAGCATTGTTAAATACACAGGATATAACAAGCTATGAACTTGTAATAGTAAAACCAGAGACTGTTAATCAAGGAAATTTTTGGTTGTCTTAAAAGATCAGAAAGGATTTTCCCCCTGTTCCAGCAAATCAAACCCTGTTTTATAAGGGGTTGTCTGCCTTTCCCTGGGTCGAATGTGGGTTTAGAGTTCTAAATATGTAGGTTTTTATTTATTCATTTTATTGGTTGGCATTAAATGATGCGATAATTGTGTAATGTGCTAGTATAGGAATCTGTCAATGAGATATCATTATTACAGTAAATCAATCAATACCAGTAACAGTGAGGTTAGGAAAAATGCTGAAAGATATAAAGCTCATTAGTGTAACCGCAGGTTTCTTACGTCATAGCACTATGGCATAAACTCCTAATGGATCCTCTGTGCCAATCAACATTGGAGGAAATCTTCTATGAACTGTCCCAATAAATGTAAAGTGCGACACATACTGTCCTTTACTGTACTTTACATGTTTTTTTACAGTTTACTCTCCAAAGAAGCAGCGAGATCGGGTGTTGATGAGGCTAATTCTGTGGTTTGGGATCTTAGGTTGTCTTTTTTTGCTTCTGGAAGGTAGTGTATTGTGACATTAGCCATGTATATGTTTGAAAATGATGGAGGTTACTGAAAGATGTCTTTGAAAGATGGGTATCGCTCCCTCTGTTTCCATTTCTGCTTTTGTCCTGACCATTTTTTTGAGAGAACGGTTGGGCGATTGCCCATAAATACCAGGGTACATACCTGTTTGTATATTTATATTCTAATAATCCCTGAAAAAGTGGTTTAAATTCCACGAAAAGCGTATATTCTCTCAATAAGGACCTGTTGTATGAGTTGAATCTATTGTAATGCACATTGTTTCTTTAAAAAAAAAAAGTATTTTATTAAAACTAATTTATTATTAAACGCATGTTTTATTTGATATGGTATTAGTTGTGGATTTATATGCCTTTAAAGTGCCAATATTTCTTGCTCTTTGTTCTTTTGCTGTTCTGCTATGTTGACACAGTTCATTACATATTCTACATATCATCTCACCATCAAATGTTATTAATGGCATAAACCGAGGGGGATTTTTTTTTGGAAGACATACTGCTGTGTCAAAGAACCTCTTATATGTGTGGCCCTTAACTCCAAACTATGGGATATACATAGCAATGCACAAGCAGAGTGCTGGGCCAACAATACTTTAAAAATTGGGCAGTAGAGTTGGGAGGTGCATGACCATATAGGAGCAAGGTCCCTCTTCCCTGCCATGACTGTTATTATTATTATTATTACACAGTATTTATATAGTGCCATCATATTATGCAGCGCTGTACAAAGTCAATAGTTGTGTCACTAACTGTCCCTCAAAGGAGCTCACAATCTAATGTCCCTACCATAGCCATGAGTCATTTATGTAGTCTAAGGTCAATTTTTTTTAGGGGAAGCCAATTAACCTTACTGCATGTTTTTGGGATGTGGGAGTTAACATTCTACATTTGCCTGCCTTGCCTCCTTCCATTCTTGCACCATTGCAAAGGTCTCAAGTGCATTCTTGGAGGATTTTGAGCAAAGGTTGGAAGGCAAAGTATACCTTTCAATATGGTCATTGGGCTGCAATAAACTTTATTCTGCTAAGCATATTGATCCCTATATGAAAAAAGAGTGGATTAGAGTAAATATAAACGTCTGCATTCGCTGATAATACTGTGTTGCATCAGTTAGAAAAATCACATTTTTACTCACAAACTTTTAGGTTATTTCAATTTGCTAGAACAAATGATTCATACTGTTTCTGGATGTTAGCGTCTCTTGCCGAGCATGGATGACTTCCCCTAGCTATCATCCTGCAAGAAGCAGACAAAATTACCTGTCCATTTGTGCAGAAAGTTCTATTTGTAATAGGGAACCTTACACCAACATGGCAATTAGTTCCAAGCCCCCTGGGGCACTGGGGTTCTGTATTTGGTATCTATGCACTCTCAGAACTTTTTATCACCTTGCAGCAGAGGCAACAGCTCTTTGACACCAAGCTTTGGCTGAATAACTGCAGCAGCATATTTATCTGATATTGCTATAGAAAAAGTACATTCCCGCAACGTACATTTTAATGCTTTGAAACAAAATAGTCTGCTTACATTTTAAAAAGTATTCAGAAAAATACACTTCTTCATGTTGTAACCAATCTGACATTTTATTGCCCTTTTTCCTGATGATCTGTCTGCTGAATACAGATGTGCCCTGAGGCACCTTGCCAAATGTAATGAGAGGTAAGAAGACAAAATCAGTAGACAGTGGTACTGAACAGCAATAAAATATTCAGCATTGTCCATGGTTTGTATAGCAACAAGTATTTTCAGCTTAAATTGGGACAAGAAAAATCTTTTTGCCTTGTGTGTAAAAACAAAAATTGATAAGATGGTAGCTTACCCCATTCCTATCTACTTTCTAACATAGGCTTCTCTTGGCAGTTCTGGAAGTATCAGCCTGTACCTGTGTAAATTATACTCTTCCTTATTTTAAACCTGTGGAGGCCAAGTGGGGTCATCCGTGGATGATAACGTACAAACTGTCATGCTGATTCACAGAACATTGGCACACTCAACTTTGTGGCCCTTTTTCCATATTCCATCTACACTGCCTTGCTCCCCTGACATGTACATTCTCATGGTATGGTGCTGTGGCCTGCACCCATTGGGCCTGATTTAATAAAGTTCTTTGAAGCTGTAGAAGATACACTTTTAACAGTGAACCTGTGTGATTCAGCAAACCTGCAATGGATTTCCTAAAGTCATTTCAATTTGATAAATGTTTTCAATCCTAGACCAGATCCATTCCAGGTTTGCTGGATCACCCACCTTCATTAATGAAAGTGTATCCTGTCCAGCCTTGAAGAGCTTTAATAAATCAGGGCCAATGTTGTGATGATTTAGATGCATAAAGCAAGGCCTGGGAATCAAAGTGCTGTGAACAGTAAGATTACATGAAAGAAAAAAAAAGTAAAAAAAAACTGTTGCTACTGTTTATTACTTTACTTACTATATATATTTGTATATATACTACTTATTTTACAATTCAATACCACTTTTTTAAACTAGGAATTATTTACACATTACAAAGGGAAAAAATATTCAAGGTCCTAGTTTTGGTGAGAGAATCCAGATGTGTGAGTTGGGCTTGAAGTACTTGATTAAAAAATCAGTTTTTTTAAGGGCTATTTTGTTTTCTTTTTTTCATTCTTGCAGCATCTGTTCTGGGTTATTGATTATTATTCTGGTTCTATCATAATCATGAATTGATAATAAAAAAATATATATATATATATATACTATGGACTGCCAATGATGAAAACCATAAATCAGGTCCTTTCGTTAAAGGGAATATATTATAACTGGCCTTTAACAAGAATTTCATCAAAATATTAAAACACATATTAGTACAAATTACATGTTTTCTTATTAGGGAGATTTCCCCTCACTTTTCTCTCTGCTACCAATTACTTACATAGTGTGAAAAGGAAATAAAAGGAAATATCTTGAAGGAGGACACAAGCAATAATAAAACCTGATAACGCTGATCAAGGTTCTCACCCCTCCACACTCTAGATCAGGGGTGTTAAACTCAAATACACAATGGACCAAAATGAAAAATTAGGACAAAGTTGTGGGCCAACCTTGATTTTTATTAAAAAAATATCTACAATTGAGGAAGGTAGCTAATAAATGTCAGCAGAGGAGGGGGCACGTGAGGGTCTTGATTGACGCGCCAGCAGAGCATTCTTGGATTTGTAGTATTAGCGGTGCATGCACTGTCTACCAGTGAGCCAGCTCTGGTAGACATTTGGTATTTTCTTGTGGGCAAAATTGAACTACAGTGCGGGTCAGAAGAGACATGGTTGGGAATCAATCAATTGCATTGGACCTAGAAGATTCTCCACCAGGCAATATTTTGGTGAATGTCAGATTCATCACTTTATAACTAGACCACATAGAGTCTCTTCTACCATAAATATAGATTTTCAAGTAGTTTTCTACTTTTCAGGGTTAGTTCCACTTTAATGCTCTTGCTATATTTTATAACCTATTTCACCATTCCTTAGAGACATTCTTCTGGCTGACTTCTGTCGACATGCTCTCAGAGTTTTCTAGGCTGTGTGAATTCCTGTACGTTCTTCTGCTCACAAACACTGATCACAAACTGAATATTTAGCCATTGCTTCCCATCCAAAAGCTGTATAATGATGTACATCTGGATCGCTGTATATAACATGGAAAGTACTGATCATCCCTTTTGGATCACAAGACCAAACTTATAGGGGTTAAACAATGTTTTTCTTTCAGAACCAAAACACAATATTACGTCTTGTTCACTATTAGTTAATTTTCTTACACACTTATCTTAACGCATTTGTTTTTCATTGACATGGCTAGATACATGTGTCTAGTTTTAATTTAATTAAAAGAAAGCAGTCCATACATTTTTAGATTCTTCCTTGCTAGGTATATTAGCAGATAATAGCAGATAATAGCAGATTTGCTTAATACTGTATTTACAAAGACAATTATTTATACAGAATTGGTAAAGCCAGGCATACACAAAGATAGTTTATGACAGATTAAGGCTCTAGACAAAGGCTAGGTACACACGTGCAATAGTTCTCAGAGCCGATATCTGACGACAATCTTGCGTGTGTACAGCGCTCGTCGTCCATCGTCCAGACGACCGTCCTGGCGGATCCACGGACTAGAGGGCGCAGCATGGTGCCGCTTCATTGTTCTGCCCCCTCCCTTTTCCATAGAGCAGAACGGTCCAGTCCTTAGTTGTTAGAAAGGATTGTGAAAGATCCTTTCCAACGACAATTATTGCACGTGTGTACATAGCCAAAGAAAAAGCTTTGGCCCACTCATCCAACTGATTGTAATTGATTGTAGCATTACTGTCATAGGAGTAGCTGGATTTCTGCTGATGGGGCATTAATCACACACAGGCTTAGTCTGTAAATATAGTCCAGGAGTTTATTAAAGAATGAGAGAGAGGACTGGGGTGCAAAATGTAAATGTATCTTCAGAATTAATAATCCGGAGGGGCAGGTATCCCAGACCAGGGACCTCTCTCACCCCAGGGAGCTTTGCTGAATGCTAATCTACCTCCACAAGTATTATATGTCAATGATCAGGGCTGGCCATCTGTTTCCCACTTTAGTTGGGCCATTTCCACTCTTGACAGTCCCAAACTATGACCACCACTGCAGGATCATCTCCTTAGCATTAACTGATGGGCATTCTTCCCCAGGATGGTGGCTAGTCCATGTTCACACCTTCAACAAGCCCAAGCCCAATGGCCAACTATGTCGAGGCCTGACCAGGGGACACGACACAAATGTCACAGATGTCCTCCCCTCCTGTGTCACTGTCTGTATTCATTTGTCATTTGCAACCCCTATTTAATGTACATCTCTGCGTAATATGTTGGCACTATATAATAATAATAATAATAATAATAATAATAAATTATAATATTAATAACTGCACAACCCCCACCTTCATAGCCCCAATATCAGTGATTGTAAAGTGACAGATAGGCACAGGAAGCCTTTTCCAGGTACCTTTATCCACAATGCTTCTGGTTTATTGCATGCAAGGTTGTAGTTGGGTCCCTGGATATCCACAAGGCCCTAGCCTTGACTCTTGTCAAGATTACTCATTGCATTTGCTTTAGTAACTCAATGGGACTGCCTTGGATTATATACAAGTTCTTGCAGTGGTAATATGCATTTTCAAATCTAGGTTTAGCTTTCCTAGAAAGCCCATAAACTGCCAAATTTCAGATGTGTAAAAAAGATGACGTCCCTGTTATGTTCTCTCCCCCTGATTTATTCCCCAGGAATGAATATTAGACATTTCGGATACGTTTACTGTTCAATTTACTACAGTTGTAAATATAAAACATATTCTTTATAATCTCAATGAAAGGGGCTATTAGCATAATAAGAATTCACGCATACACAGTTTATTTAGTATGAAATCACATTGGAAAACTCTTGTTTGTGTTGGAGAAAGGTAGTAAACAGGCTGAACAAAAACACAAATCTTGTTGTATATTATCAGTATATGTGGTCTCAGTTTATATGTTCTTTCTTTCTTTTGATAGCTTCAACCCACTGAAAGTGAATTTATTCAGCACTTCTTTTCCATTATATTGGTGTTATAAAATAACAAATGCATTAACAGAGGTTGAAAGAAAGGTTTAGGTAGTATAAAAATAATTTGTGTGTATTCGTAAATATATTATTGTTAAACATATACACAATGTGCTATCGTTGTATGTGTCCAAATGTTTCAAATTCACTGTTTAGATAATCTGATTGCTTCAATATTAGGGGGCCTGCCACATGTTAACACAATGGTGCACATAGCATAATGACACCCGGGGTGGATTAACAACCCCTACCACACTCTTCTATTCACCACAATTATTTTTAGTAGTAATCCTAAACTAAATTATTACTTATAACAGGCATAACAAAAGTGAAGTTAATTATATTTTATAATAACGTAAATTAGCGAATTATGCGCACCATAGTAAAAAAATGGAAAAAATTACCTGGTGCTGAGGAAAATTGAAGTTTAATAGCATCCCACGTGATGAACTATGGCAAAACGTAATAATAGTGATGTGCTTTGAGAGTGACACATTTACAGGCATAATAGTGATATGATTCTCCAGCTGTGACTTTAAATATGTAGGCAAATAGTAATACCCAGACAAGATATGGGACCCAATTGGGATATTGTAATAACTACACAGGCTACAATCAATAGACTATTACAATATGCAGATAACAAATGCACTAACAGAATATTAAAAGGGCAATAAATGGGCAGTTGTGATGATATGCAAACAAGTGAGAAAATATGGCATTTATTGACCAAATTTATCCCCAACTCCCAGTAAAACCCAGCTCCAGCATAACAAAAATATTTCCCACAGCAAAGTACCTGTACCCTAGCACAAACCCTTTTATTTTATGGAAGTTATCAGACCTTAGATACAGCAGCACCTGGCAATGTGCAGAAATGGATTAAAAGCTTAGACTTGTTATGTGACACATTAGGAGGAGCTGTTTTTGGTACACCTTCACCATACCTATACCTTGGGGGATCAAGACACTGCCCCTCTATTTAGGCAACTGTATTAATGTGCATTGAGTTTCGACACTTTATTTACAAAGATAGGCCTGTAGCGTATGATACAAGGGCATAATGGAAGATGGGCATAACTGGACAGACAGGGTCCAGCCAGGATAAGGTTAATAGGTTTGTTTTGGAGTTGTCAGGAGGTCACTTTGAGGATAGGTAAAGAGGGAGATGTGAGGATGGTATTAAGGTGATAAAAAAGGTCAGGAAGAAGAGGGGTGAGGAGAGAACTTTCTGCCCTCCCACCCCTTTTGTTTTATTTATTTTTTTTTTGAATATTTATGGGATAATAGGGTAGGGTTTGAGTAGTTGAGGTCCTTGAGGGGTGTGGGCTGATTGGTACAATTTTCAGCACGGTTGGGGACCCATCTTTGATATGGGGTCTCCATGGTTGGTAAAAGTTGGGGTTTGAATACAAATATATTGATAGTCTGTGTTTAATAAGGGTTATATTGTTTGTGGTCTGGGAGCAATTCCTATTAGATGGGAGCAGACTACAAGTGGAATGGGTCCCTTTGAGGACCAGGAACCAGATACAATTTGGGTGTGTAATTTGGGACTGGTATTTTTGGTACTTTGTTTAACCCCCCTAGCGGTAATCCCGAGTGTGACTCAGGGTGGACTTTCAATGCAAAAAACAGTAATCCTGGGAAACACTCGGGGTTGCTAAAAAGATAAAAAAACACTTACCTTGTTCTGTTGGCATCCCTCAGTGTCCTGCTGGTCCCTACAAGTCCTCTGGACAGGTCTTCTCCCTCCGATTTTCAGCCACCGAATGCCTAGACGATCCCTGGGGATTCCTAGTGACGTCGGTGTATGTGTCTGTGCGGGCAGGAGGAGCAGCGTGAAATTCAAATAATTTTGTATTGGATTTAATACAAAATAACTGTATTGAGTCCAATACAAAGAAATTTGATATAATATATATATATATAATTATATTATATATATTATACATGCTACTGTATAGTTATATTACATGTTTCTGTATTTTTTTAACAGATTTTTGTATGTTTTTACTTCTTACTTACTTTAAGTTCATTATTAAATTTAATAAATATTGGACATATTTCGGTGAGTTATGCCTAAGAATTATGGGCCTACAATGTAAAATAAATTGCCATGCAAAAAAATGTAACAATTTTTGCGTGGAAATACAGACAGCATTAGAACTGTAGGGGGGTTAATATCCTGTTGTTGTTATTGCATTGATATTTATGAACAGTATTTGATAAGAATATGTAATAAAAAGGCCTACGGGCCATTTAACCAAGAAATATGGTGTGTTTCTTTGGGTGGGAAGATTGGGAAAGTGCGAGGGGGTTAGTCAGTTAAAGGTTTAAAGCTTTTAAAAAAAAATGGTATATGGTATGCATATTTTGATGTGCTCCTGTGTATTGTGCGTTCAGCTCTACTGTACAATGCATTGGCATACTATTCACAATGAATGGCACTGCAACACACTGCACAAAGAAAAGTTGTGGTGCCATACATTACGGAAATGCACATTAATACATTTTTTTAGGGCACCTTGCCACACCTAGCATTGTGGCATGTTCCTAGTTGTGGCACACACCTGAATAATGTCTTGCAGCATATTTATTAAAGTAGCCAACCCAAAGGACCAACTGGGGATGCCTGCTGTCATTTTCCACTTGCTCATCCTCCCTCCTACCCTCTCCATTATTTCTTTTGATGTCAGTGGAAATAATAAACAAAGATTGTTTCTAACTATAAATAAATATAAAATATATGTCTATACATAGCTAAAAGGTTGCCATAAGAACATAAAGTGGGGGTAATCTCTCTAACAAAGCTGGATAGAAAGCTAATGGGTCCCAACCCTACCCAACACTATCCAAAAAAGAAAGAAAAAAATGTAGAGTATAGATACACTAACACCACTCAAAACATCTTTTATTGAATGAAATTTGTAAATTGTCTCAGTTTTTCTAGTTTTTTTTAGCATCTCTAGATTATATGAATTCTAAATAAACAGGGCAAGAGGGGACACAATCAGGGGTGCTGATTCAAATCTTCTATAGAGGATCAGAATAAATAAACAGTACACAGAAACTGGAGTTCTCTCTCAGCAGACCGCAGTGTGAAGCAATGTTGGCAGCTACAGAACAATTTAATGTAAATTGTCAGCATGATATAGTACAGAATTTGTCTGTCCTTCATAGATAACATGATTATGAACAGAGAACAGTTGAGAAGGTTACTGTGTGGTTCGGCTAAGTGTCCATACACACATAGATTTTTGTCACTCAAAACAATCATTAGGGATCATATAAAAATATATATATGTTTAGGTGACCCTTGGCGTTGTTAGTGATGTGTCATTATGGATTAGCAATGAATGTTCACTAATAAATGCTATTGTATACCAATGTTAGAGGGTTCCTCAAGCTTGTTTTCCCCCCTCCTCTCCATAGAACAGAACCGGTCACTCAGCTTGGTGGCTCTCTACAGCCATCATTCCTAAACTGAAATGATCACAAACAAGCATTTTGAGTGACAGCAATTGCAAGTGTTTACCTTAAAAATCTCAGTGTAGTGCAAACCTTGGCATAAAGCTTCCCTGATATCAAGCTATACTATGGATGGACAGTTATCCTGTTGATTGATGTTTCCAGTTGACATATTTGAAATAGTTCTGGGTCCATGAGCATTTATCTATTTATCTATGTTTTATCATTGAGGATGACTGGTGGACGGACTATATCAGAGCTCATTGACATTGTATAACAAATGTGTAGTTTCCTCACCATTGATCTACTTGATGGATAAAAGATGTAGAAGAACACGGCCACCTATTCACTGATGTTTACACCAGAAAATACTTAATTCTCGATTACCCTTCTGTTGATCATACAAAAGTGCCACTGAAAATAAATTTCTCCATCAATTTATTTCTCTCTAAATGAAGTTTTAGGCTTTGTAAATCTTTCACGATCCTTTCCAACGAATAAGGACTGCACGATGCATGAATGAGTGTTGTACATACAGCACCATTTCGCTCTATGGAGAGGGGAGGGGGAAAATGACAGGGGGGCACCCTGCTGCACGCTCTCCCCGTTTGCTTCCTTTAGGATCGTTGGTCCTCCATCGTCCGTGAAACCGCCAGGATGGTCGTGGGGACGATGGACAATGAGCGCTGCACACACACCAGATTCTCGTCCGATATCGACCCTGAGCCAATTATCAGACGAGAACTATTGGATGTGTGTATGTAGCCTTACAGATAGCCAAAAAGATCATTGTTTCTGACCTGAGAAATTCAACTTGCCCGTGGCTCAAGGAACCCCTAGCAACCTCTGGAAGAATTTTAAGGTTCCAACCTGGTTGAAAAAAATTGGTCTGGGTGATCTACTTAAAAACAGTGAATGATTATCAAGTGGCTGACTCAACCACAAAATATATGGAGAATCAATAGCATCATTGAAAATACTTGGACCTGAAAGATTCTCCGCCAGAAAATGTTTCAGTGAATATCAAATTCACTACTTTATACATAGACCCTTTGGCGTTATCTGAAAATAAGGCTGTTTGTAGTTGCTGTTTTCAGATCCAGAATAGTCCTTCTAGCTTATTTTTTAATATAATAATGTACTTTTATTGGACCATTTGTCAGTGGTTGCAGCACTTTAAAGTGAAACTATGAACAAAGTCAAGAATAATCTACATGGTGCAGTCTGCCAGTCTGCATTACCACAGCAGTTTTTGTTTTTCCAAGTCTACCCATAAAATCCATTTTATAGCTGTTGATCCTTCCAGTAGGTTGATTGATTTTATTACAGTGACGTATGAGCTGTCAAAAGAAACATGTTTAACTGGAAGAGCATCAGAAAATATTAAACACAACTGGAAGTGTCTAATACAGCCACAGCCAGGGAGCAGACAACCTACTAGATTGTAAGCTCTTCGGGGCAGGGTCCTCTCCTCCTGTATCACTGTCTGTATTAGTCTGTCATTTTCCATCCCTATTTAATGTACAGCGCTGCGTAATATGTTGGCGCTATATAAATCCTGTTTATTAATAATAATAATAATAATAATAATAACAGTGGAGTTTGAAGTCACAAGCTGCTGGAAAATAAGCTGTTCTTCTGCAAGGTTGGCCTTATCTGCAACTGTAGTGCCAAGTTTGATCAGTTTCCAATAACGTTATTGCCATTGAAGTATACAACCATTTATCCATATAGAAGAAAATTATCTTCTGAATTATAAATCATTCCTAAAAAATATAGAATTTTTATTTATTAAAAATGAAATATCCTTCTTTTTTAGCATTCCTTGCTGAAATATGTGGATCATTTCAGTAGATATGCGTGCACGTCCTTGCACAAGGACATCTCCCTGTGAGTGTAGTGATGCTCATTTATCGCATGCACAGGTTCAAATGTGAGATGACCCAGAAACTTGCAGAACAGCATGTGCTATGCAATGTAGCTGGGGTATGTGAATAACAAAACTGGCAAAAGTACTGTCTGTGCAGATAAAAAGCTGTTCATGGATTTGTATTAAATCTTCATGTTTTTAACTTATATAAACTTATATAAAAAATGCTGATTTGTCCTTGAAAAAGCTGATGGGTCTGTGTCCAGAAAAAAAAGAAAAATTAAGTTGGCAACCCTGTTTGTGTCATCATCTGATGAATGTAGCGAGTAAACCAAAGGAAACCAGAACAACTGCTCCAAGAGAAGATGAACATTTTAAAGGGTGACATCTATGTATTTGGACGATGACATTCAATGTGTTTTAATTGCTGTAGTTTTATAAACTGTTCATTTGCAAAATGTATCAAAATAACTTTATTTTCAATATGTACCTCTTTTTTCAATGTGCAGACATATATATTATGATAATTCTCACTTAACTACTGTCTCTGTTTAAGTGCGGTGTAAACCTAAATCACCTAAATGCTACTTAAAAAAACTAAATAAAATAATATATATATTTGGCATTTTGTGTATATTCTTTTTTTGTATAACTGAACTACCTACCTTCACTCAGGATCAAGCCAGACCTTCCTGCAATCCCAGGCTGAAAACTTGACACCCATGAATTATATAATAGATATTATAATATAAAAACAGATAGATTAAAATATAATAATATTTAAATGTGTGACCACCTTTGATAAACCCAGGCTGGAGCCAAAACAAGATGTGGCTGAAGTTACTCCACTGAAATAAAAAAAAATATTCTTTCAAATTTAAACATGATGTGATGTGTGGAAGGGGAGGAGAGGAAAATTAGGACAAAAACATATAAGATATAAACAGGAGATGATATTTTATGATATTACTAATATCATTATCTTCTACAGAAAAGTATATTTTATTATGTTTTAACCATATCTAAACCCAGCAAAAAGTACATTTTTGGCAGTTCCCCTATCCTAAATATGGTGGGTGCGTTATTTCTTTTTTTGGGGGGGGGCGTCCTTTATTTTACTTAGTAACCGGGCCAGTAATGTACTTCTTGTCCTAGGGTGGCTACAATTATTGTACTGTATCTATGGAGGAGGAACGTTGCAACCCTTGGACAGTAGCACCTGTGAAAAGTAGAATATTAGATGAACTAGATTTAGACAGAATTAAAATAAAACTTAATATCTAATACTTGAACTAAAATTAAAATCAAACACTAGGTAATACTTGTTTTCCATCAAAAAGCAAATTTACAGCCCATTACCCAACGGAATGTCTCAAAAACACAATACAGTACTGCGACCAGAACATTTTTAAAGAAATTTATCAGGACCCTCAGTTCACATTGCTAGTTATCGATAGGTAAAACCTTGGATAGTCTCAGTGGTGGTACTTACGCTAATGGAAACAATTAGGGGAACTCAGAATGCCTTGGGGAAAGTACCCCATCAAGGAGGGTAGGAATGGGGGAAAAAAAAAGCAAAAAAGGTTGGGGAGAGAGAGGCTGAGATAGAAAGGAAGATGAGAATTCTGCTCTCTGTGATTAGGAACTTAAATTATCTTGTGTCAGAAACTAAGGCTAGGTACACACGTGCAATGGTTCTCGTCCGAGAATCGTCTCAGGACTGATATCGGACGAGAATCTTTCATGGGTACAAGGCTCGCCATCCATCGTCCGAACAACGGTACTGGCGGATTCATGGACAATGGACGACGAACGATCTTAATGCAAGTGAAGGGGAGAAAGCACAGCGAGGTGCTGCTCCATCATTCTCCACCTCCCCGCTCAATAGAGCAGATCAGTACTGTATGTACAGCACTCGTTCATGCATTGTGCAGTCGTTAGTCGTTGAAAATGATTGTAAAAGATCCTTATCAACAACAATTATTGCATGTGTGTACGTAGCCTAAGGCTAAGATTATTCTTGTTCAATAATAGTCTCTGGGCTGATATCCAACAAGAATTTGGCATGTGTACAGCCTCGAATGAGGAATGATCATAATAAAAGTGAAGGGGGGAGAGCACAGCAGGGTGCTGCTTTGTCGCTCCCCCCCTCCCCTCAATAGAGCAGAATGGTGCTGTATGTACAGCGCTCGTTCATGCATCATACAGTTTTTTGTCATTGGAAAGAATAGTGAAAGATCCTAACAACATCTATTGCACATGTGTACCCAGCCTAAGTATTTATAACTCTGGGTTGTGTGGAAGTGTATCCAGAAGCCCTGGAGAAGTGTAAGTGGGTGATATAATCATAAAACCATCTCAGCAATTTGGTCTGTTTGTAAGTCTTGAGGATCTGCATACAGACTTCCATAATATAAAACTTTTTCCCAAATGAATTAAAACTGACTATCGTAAGGGTTATTAAAAATGGTTTGCCTCGGCCAGCTAAGTGCTACTTTTGCTTGTTGAACAATAACAGACAAATAACTTACATGTTTTTATTAAGTCTGCCTTGACTACATTCCTCCTCCATAGATAAAGTACAGGGAGTGTAGCCACACTAGGACAGGAAGTGTTATACAGAACAATAATAATATCTGCTTTGTTAAGCTACTGATGGACTGCATTATATATGTAATTGATAATATTTTGCTTTTGGTTACCTTTTAATTAAATTGTTAATACTAATATTTAGAGGGTGCAAACATTACTCCTCCATAGATATAATACTGTAGTGTAGCCACCCTAGAACAGGAAGTGTGCTAATAAACTGCTTTGTTATGCTACTGACAGACTGCCCCATGTTAATATTACCTATATTTGCTTACTATTTTTTATAATTTGTTAAGATATTCTATGATGTATAGGGTGGCTACATTCCTCCCCCATATATACAGTGCAGTGAGTGTAGCCACCCTAGGACAGGAAGGGTGATGCAGAACAAAAAAAAGATTTGTAATGCTACTGACATAATGCACCACAAATGTTATTATTGGTTTTCTTTTGGATAATCTTTAATGTAATTTTTAGGATGTTGGATGTGGCTATTCAATAAATGTTGCAATAAAATGACATTTAATAATGTACCTATAACAGAGGTCAGTGACACGTGGTGTATGTTTTTGTCTCATTAGCATAGCTCTGGAGCAGTTACGTGTTTTGGTGCCCTTGACTACTATGAAGGTCCTATTACTATGAATGCAATATTTTAATGACACTTTTGTCTGATTTATGTAACCACAATGGTTCTGTCTATGAACACAATGTATTTCTTTCAGCAAATAAAACATTCATGCTTCAAGTAACTCTAATAAAACCTAATGATGTTTGTAAGAAATTTATCTGCAATAAAACAACACATTGATCCTGGAAATGCTCCACTCTGCTCAATATAGATGTATTGCATTTTACTCCATTCTGGGGTACCATGATCACTTTATCATGTTGAAGGAGTAAGGGTCCCTTGGCTGCCAAGCGTGTATTTTGATTTCACGGTATATTAATGTCAAGAAACTAAACAACAGGAAGAATTTGTTCCCAATAAAGCTTATTCTACATTCCATTACTTAAACAGTTTTATGGCATGAAATTTTTGTACCAAAATTCTGACCTGTTCCCATGATAAAATAAAGTGACAGCTTTCTACAGATTTTATGTATGTTTGGACTTTAAGATCTAAAAACTATAGGCTTTCTGGTGAATCTCAAAGTAATAAATGGCTTTTAAGAGTTAAATATGAAATTGGAATTGTGTCAATCCTGTGGTATTTTAAAAGTAAAAAATTAATCTTTGTTCCGAAAAAATCAACTGGGAAATGTCCCTGAGAAAATGGGTTCCCTCTGTCAGCCAACTATGCAGAAAATGCCAAGACAAGCAAGGAGACTCTAAAAAAGGTGCCCTAAATTAAAGTTAAACATTAGAATACTAATTCAAAATACAAACATAATAAAAACACTTTTTTATTTCATACATTTATAAATGCATATGTGGTGAGATTGGCATTTTATTTTACTTTTAAGAAAGCTGTATAGGATCTTGGGAATGCACAGAAGGAGCCGCCTGCAGACATTTGTCACGTATACCAGGAGGCTGCATGTTAGCCTCCTTTTATTTAATGTAAAAAATGCTGATATGTCCACTTTAAAAAAAAAGAAAACCATTACATCATGGGCCTAAAATTCAATAAACAAATGCAATTTGGAGTTTCAGTTAGCTATTTTGGGAAATCTGCAATTCAGTGAAGATTTGGTTTGAAAATGTTTATTGAGGAATTAGGAAACATGCCAAACGTGAGATGTTTTATTTGTAGGATGCAAACAAATCCACTTTTTTAACAGAGTACAAAAACAATCGTGTTGAAATACATGATGCTTAAACTGGGGAATCTGAAGGTCACATTAATAACTGATCTCAGGGATAATACTAACCCACTTCCCACCTACCTCTTATTCATCTCTAGTAGTGCAAAAAGGGGGTTTATTTACTGGAGAATTTTAGGATGTTCACTTAGCTAACTGAATTTTTACCTTGGTGGTGAAAATGTACTTTCCACACAATATTTGCCTAATTTCTTAGTAAACTATGGCCCTTACACTGCAGCATAGGCTATTGTGAGATCCATTGATCTACAGGGCTCCAGAGTAACAAGGGGAAGTAAAAAACTTTTAGCTATTGTCTCCCATGTTGCAAAGAAAGTAATACTTCACAAATGATTGTCCCCCAATCATCCCTCCTCCAGTTTTTTCCTAGATAAACTTGTTTGTGTTTCAAATGAAATGAATAGAGGCCCCCATGGACAAGGAATCTAGAGTGGAGCTCTTTTTGGAAGTTTGGGAATCTTTCATAGATACTCTTCCCACTCTCACAAAGCAAATAATTATTCAATCATTTCAACTAATCTCCCTAATAATAAGTGTGCATGGACCCAAGCAACCCACTCATCCCTTACTCCAATACCCCAGACTGCATTGTCGGGAGCAATCAGGGGAGCGGAGCTGTCAGCATAGTAAAGCTCCGCTGATCGCTCTGTTCCTTGATTGCCAGAGGACAAAAGGGAAATCCTGATGATGCTTGAGCTGTCATCAGGGTTTCCTATTCCTCAGCCAATCACAGATCACAAGAGATGAATGGGGACAAGTCTCCCAATTCAAGTCTAGTGCTGAATGGCAGAGAAACGGAAAACCTCAGCCAATCACAGAGCACTGGAGGTGAATGGAGAGCCTTGTCCTCATTTAACCCCTAGTGCCCAGGGATCCCTCACTGTCAGGAGGTTTCCCAGGGCTGTGCTCATGTCATGATTGTAGCCATGGGAATCATCTTGTCTATGGGATAACCTGTTAAAAAAAGTAAAACTTTTTATAAACGCTTATGTAAAATCGCGGCAAATCGCAGCAATTCACGGCAATTCACGGCAAAACGCGTCATAGGCATCTATAAAAGTTTTTTTAGCGTTTTAAAGTCAAGCTTTAAAACGTTGTAAAAGTGCAGAAAAACACATATAAATATGGTAGGTACCTTTATAGGCATTTATAAAACTGTCCATGTAGAAGTAGCCTTACTGTGTTTTGGATTTTATAATGTATTCTGTTTTTTTTTTTTTAAATATTAAAACAAAAACAAGATTTTTGCTTGCTCATGATTGCATGGCTGATGTCAGCAAAGCTTCACCTCATTCACTAAGCTAAGGGAAAATTCCCTTGCAAAGTGAAAAGAAGACCATTTACTTGGGGATTATATCTTTAAATAAACCACATGACTGATTGTAGTGGTATACTGAGCTCAGTAATTTGGAGCCTGCATATATTACTAGACTATCCTGGAACCATCTACTTTCTGCCTAGCATCTCCCAGCTTATAACTAATTATGTTAAATGTTCTTTCCATTATGCCTTAAGGAGCAGAGTCTGACCTTAATGATCTAGCATACACTTTTGGCCACTAATTACATTCCATGATTAGATACACTGTGATTGTCTCTACAGGTGTCACTGCTAATATCATTAATCACTGCCACAAAAAGAAATCCTGCTAGTGAGCTAAATTAGCTGGGACAACATGAAAAGAACAATGATTTGCTGGTGTTAAAAGAAATAGGTGTGTTTTTTGGTGTTTTTAATGGTGGAGAACGTCCACCATTACCTAAGTCTGCTCATATGAATTTCCTTTGACTAGTCACTGTCATTCATTGGATTTTAATTCTTTCAATCATGGAAGCTCAATATCACAAGTGAGCATTAGCCAGCGTGATCTATTTTCAGAAGACTTTGAGCAGAAGACTCCTGTCATGATCTTCTAGAATTGCATAAAAAAGGGCAGAGACACAGTGATGGCATCATTAGATCTAAAATTAGGAATCAAATGAAAGGTTTTGTTTTAAAACGTATTTAGCATTTTGATGAAGGAAGAGGGAGGAACCAACAAAGGTAAAATAAAAGCCAAAAACTGGATTTTCCTTCGATTTGAGCAGATTTCCTCCAGTTTCTTCTCCAGGACAGGTATTGTACTAAACTCTGACAAGAGTCAACATAATAAAACTGTTAGAGGTTTTATATTTAGGAGACCAGATAAAAAGCTTTTGAACCCTGGTAGAATTTAAGCTTAAGCCTATGCTAGTTGTTGCAGAGGGACATATGAATAGTTTTTACATTTACAAAATGAAATTCTCTGGGAGCCCATTTAAATCTTTGTGTTTTGGTATGTCACCCCATGATAAAGTTACGGCCTCCATGACTGGGGGCTATTGAGAAGCAGTCATGAGGAGTGGAGTAGGATAGTGGGGTGATGTGAAGGGGCGGAGTGGAGAAGTGGGTTTGAAAAGCATTGTTCTAGGTGGGTGGGTATCACAATAGCTTTGAGATCTGTTGAGCTTCCTGCCCGCCCTCCCTTGTGGTGGTGTTGGTAGTGGTAGTAGTAATAGTTGAGGGCTGGGGTTTATCAGTGTGGCAGTTGGAATCCTGAGAAGGCAGTGGTCTGGGCCAGAACGGCAATTACCAAAAGGGGTATCGGTTTTATTGGTTTTGTCAGTGTGAGTCAGAAGATGGTTGGTATTGGCACTTAAAGCAGGGGGCACCCCTGGGGGCCATAAAATATCAGTCCACTTGATTCAGGAGGTTGGTGTTGTTTTGTTTTGGTGGCCTTCCAGGATCTGCAATCAATAAGGTGGTTTGTGTAAGCTGTGTTTGAGGAAGGAGGGATGGGGGGTTTATTTGTTCGAAATTGGTTGTTTATGTTTATGTATATTTATTTAATTGGCTTGGAATTTTTGTTAATAAACGTCTGTCTCAGCCAATTTGTTCCAAATGATTTTGTCTTTTATGGGGGAGAGGGGTGTGCGTGTGTGTGGGCTGAGATAGAGTGAGTGGTGAGCTTAGAGCTACCCTGGTCATGTACATAGCATGCTAAATGCCACATTGTACCTCAATGCAAACTGCATTGTTAGTCACCGGCAGGGCTGCCATCATGGTGGAACAAGGACCCTATCAAAAAAGCTTGGGCTAAAATACCCTTTAAAGAAATAATTTCTACAATATTGACCCTGTTTGGTACATATGTTAACATTTTCCCACTATTGGTGGCCATAGGGAGGCTTTCTCTGGATTGATTGGTAATCAGCAGTACCACTCAAATTTATAATAGTGGTGTATCGTCCTGGATAAATCAGGATTTGTACTGGAATGAAATGATTTATTGGAAACATTTCAGGGATTTTTGGCATTCCAACACACAGTGGGTACTAATATTGGTGCATTGCAGGGAGGAAGAAAGAAGATTAGTACCTACAAAAGCATTGCTAAGCCTGGAAATGGATTACTGTCCAACAGAACTGCACAATGCTGCCCATACCTGCAGCCGCTAGCAGCAGACACAGCTCTCATTTATATATTGTTAGTTTTAATGTGTTGTACCATACAGTGCTCATTGAGCAATGCAGCTTTCCAAACACAGAAGCCAAAAAATAAAAAAGAGAGAATATGAGGATTCATTGACAGATTTCTAAATCTTTTTGCTACAAAACAGAATTGTCTAAATTGACTTGGATGCAAGTTTCTCATTATCTGGTATTTATAAGCACCTGTTGCACACACCCAGTAAGAGTATTGTGCTGATACTTATTAAACCTATGGCAAACCATGGGTAAGCATACCAATAGGTTAATTACTTCCTTCCCTAAAGGTTTAGCAACATGAAATTGTTTGCACTTAATTCTGTTTTACTGGGTACACAAGAAAAGTTTTCAGCTGTCTTGTACAAGTTTGGCCTTCCACGTACATTGGAAAAACAGGTAATTGCTACTTTATTATGTGATTCTGATTTTTGACACACTATAGACTCATCTCAAGGAGGGGATATCTGTATGGCAAGCTTACTTTTAGGTTATTCAATGTTTTGTGGGTAGATCTGTAAATTGAAGCAGGCAAGAGGTAGACTTTGGTGTTCAGCTTTATTATATATGCAAGAGTTTTTAAGAAAAAGGGGCAGACGCAGTCAGGTTGTATTGGGAAGTTAATTGTCTTGACGCACACGTTTATCAACCCATGATACCAAGCTTGTTTCCTTATGGCCACCCTGTGTGGATAAAAGGAATGTGAAAGTGGGGGCAGCATTTTAGTGTTTGGATAAGATCTAATGACCTAAGATAAAGGCCCTGATTCATCAATGAAATCCGCGTCGCGCGTACTTTCGTGCTTCCAGCGAGCCGGTTTCCCGCGGTCCGGAGTCGAGTGCACTCGTACACTCACCCCCTCACTGCCAGCCGGATTCCTGCCTTGATAATAATGAGCAATAGGGGTCGCGAATCTGCCAAATAAGGCGATTAGATTTCAGCTGCGCGATTAAGGAGGATCTGTTAAGCTTCATTCAGTTGCTGAATTGCGCGACGGCTTACAATTTCGGATCGCGAATACGAATGCGCGAGCGAGCTTCCGATTTTGCTTGATGAATCAGGGCCAAGTGTTTATCATTTCATCAATTATTTCACCTAGCAGTATTTATCCTAAAATGCATTTGCAGTAATTCTAAGGAAATGTAAGTGCTTAAACATGCATGTGCTTAGGTAGTACAATGGCGAAAACTGGGCCGTAGGCACTTCTGCTTGAATTTAATTTTTGATTTTAGTCCTGCCAAACTAGTAGCCTGACACATACATTTATTATTAGAACCCCCAGCCATTTGCTGGAGTGTTCCTTGTATTTTACTGTATTTGCTTAGCAAAGTTATAACCAGGGGTGTAGTCATAAAAAAATAAAAGGGGGCATGGTACTACCCTGTTTCCCCGATTATAAGGCACTGTCTTATATTTTTTGAAATGCCAAAATATGCCCTAGGTCTTATTTTCAGGAGGATGTCTTATTTTTCAATGAAGAAGACTACAGTACACATTTATTGTTGAAAATCACTCATGATCACTCATGTGCCATTGATTGTCCCCTTCTGATCACTCATGTGTGCCAATTTAACAATTACTGATGCGTATGTTCAGTGATTTAGGTTCTAAAATAATATTTGGAAGCAACCTTGCTCAGTGTTCTTCAGTCCCCTGCTTTGCCCAGACAAGAGATTTTCTCCCTGGGCCCTGTCTTGATTGGGCCCCAGTACCCAAAAATCATCCGGTTAGGAAGGAACTGCAGAGGAAGGAAGCTGCATGAGGACGTGACTTGACTGGGGCTATTGTACTGGGAAAAATACAGAGAGCTTAGAGGAAGCTGATGCTGCTTCTCGACCTAAGCAATGAGGACCTGCAGTCAATCTACAAATAAGGTATCTGTGACTGCAATCACTATTGCTATTATAGTTATCAGGCATTTCAGCTTTGTTTCAGTTTTTCAGACCAAAAGATTAACTACTGCTTAGGTAAATCGTCTTTACCTGCTACTAGAGACGTCATAGACCAGGTCTGGCCCCTTTTAAAGGGCCAGGGCAAGCAAGAAAAGGCGAACACAAGTTAAACTTACCTAGCATCTCATATTCCAGAATCTGTATTTTTGGATTCACATTTTACCATATGGGATTCAGCCATAAAAATACAAGAAAAGGTTAGAGTGACTAACTTCTCTTGTAATTCACTTACGGCATACCAAGGATCCTTTACCTTTTACAGCTGACATCAATAGGTATTCTCCAAAAATTTTCACCTCTTGCATATTCTTTTCAATATAGGAATTGCCCAGTCCACGTATATTTGCATCCCAACAGAAAGAGACGCTTGAACTTCTATCATCCAATGACTTAGCTGCCACCCTGCACAACTCGGGCACAAAAATAGCCCCAGCAAAAGCCTTCACATTAAGTCATAATTCACTCAAACATTTTAAAATACAAAGTTATATCAACAATATACATCATCAATAGATATATTTCATTATTCTTTTGTAGCACCTTGCAAGATGCCTTGTTAGCAGCAATAATAATGACAAGACCTACAATATATTGCCCCATGTATCCAGCCTCCCATTGCTTCTGTTCAGCAAAGATATCTGGCAGAATAATTATGTGTCATCTACCTATGGGAAACAGCTGTCAGAATGATTTATGTATTTAAAGGATCTTATATAATTCTAGCTGAATACGGATTACCAACTGTCTGTTTACAACACATGCAAATACTTTATATGAGTAATAAGGGTTTAAACAGGTGTGGAGGAAAACATGCTTGATATTTACACAACAGATATTAAACACAGGGAACATTACAACATTTTTGGACTAAATTAACATTTTTTTGGCTAGATTTTTTTGCAATTGGAGTAATTGAACTTTTTATTGTCATAAATGTCTAACTGAAGAGATTTATATTTTCAATAAACCTATAAATTTAATTAATCACCCAAATGCTCTAGTTGTTGACACTAAAGTAATTTTATCAAATAATATTCCATTGTATCATGATTCAATGTGATCAGGTGAATTGTGAACTTATTACTTTTTAATGTGGATCTAAATGCAGTAACTAGAATCTTCTATCATTTTAAATTATGTGTGATACCAAAATCTATGTTCACACATTTTTAAATCTATAGCTTCATTAAAAGAATAAATAATATTTCTGTAATAAAGTCCTTGTCCAGGTTCTTCCTGCTATAGGACGACAACACACTGTCCCTGTCTCCCTATTGTTTTCAGGTAATATAGGTAGGACTACCCAAGTGGCCTTACCAATGTTGATTGCACAGGCACATTCCGCCATGTCAAGGTTAAAAAAAATTGCATTTGAAAAAAATTTCAATGTCAAAAAAGTTTAATTTTAATTTTTATTTTTTGAATTGTCAGTGTTATTAGAATTTGCCTTAGCTCATTTCTAGAGCCATTTGGCCAACCTGGTTTAAAAATCTATATTCCCAATGTTCCAAATCTGAATACCAATGTATAAAACAGTAAGCAATTCTGGTGGTTTGTTCTGGTCCCTGGGAGAAATAGCAGCCAAATGTACCAAAATGGCATGGGAAGACCTCAGAATGTCTTAGGTACTCTGGAAGGAAAATGAGAATGATGGGGCCATTTTATGCAAAAGGCAACATAGGTAAAACTAAAACACTAAAGCTTTGAGAGGTCCAGAAAGTGGTTATTACAACAAGTAGCACAAAAATATAATCCCCTTCTGGAACAAAATTTAGGGAAGGGAATGACTCATTCCTGAAGATCATCAAAGAAGTAGGGCTTTACTGGAAAATAGGTAAAAGTACAAGTTGACCTGAGGAGTGCCGGATTTTCGAAAATTCTGGATTTTATTTTTATATTTACCTTCACACACGGGCAGCCTTCTTCTTGCAGCACCGCGGACATCTGGCAGAGTTCCAGGGACCAGGCAACAGGGATGTCTCAACATGTATTTAGTTTAGCAAGCAAGACCTAACAGCTGTTTCTGCAGAACAGCACCATGAAAACATTAGTGGCCAAACTGTGTTCTACAGTCCCTATATTGAACATGCGATCAGAAATTCATGCCGGGAAACTGAAGGATCCAGATTATCGATGGTCAATTTGTACAAACAATTTAGTTAATGAAGTGCCAACATAGATTCACTAATATTCAACAATAAGGGCATATATTATGTTGTTAGCATATAGAAGCTTTTGAAGAAAAATCCCTTTATGAAAAAAAAAGGGGACATCATTTGAGCTAAATATATAAACAATTAGGTAGAAAACATGGAAGTGTCCTAAAAGTGCAGACAATAGACCACTTTCGTCGATGAAGTAATAAAATCTCTGAATGATCAATGGAGGGTATAAAGTACTGGTTGATAAGTCCGAAGAAAGTCTGTTGGTCTCATAGTGCAGAGCAGCCAAAGCCAAATTGCCTACCTATCAGCGATGGGTTTTGAATTTTGTATATATCTCAGCACTGGCATAAATTTAGTAAGGAGAGAGGTGAATTGTTACTCCATACCTCTCGGGACTAATTCATGGGTAAATCATGGAACTATAAAGATACATGGCCTAAGACATTTTTTTGGTTGTGACATATGACACAAAAACAGTACCCCTTTAGAACTGTGTAACTGTAATTATAGTAAAACTTTTATATATCCTATTATTTATATATATTTCTTTTTCTGGTATACACACGGATGCTACAGTCCCTGTTCCTGACAAATTCAGGTAGCAGAACATTCTAAATATCTGCAAGTAAAATATCATAAAGCTCCCAATTTACCAAAGCAGTAGGGATCAACAGTTTGTGGCTCCTAAAACATCCTATCTTTCTTAGCAACTAATTTTAATTGAATATTAGGTTAAATAGTAGATATAGTTTACACAAATACAGAAAAAAAAAATCTCTGGCCTTTATTAAGAAGGGTGGGGCAGTGGGATGGCTCTAGGCATCCAGTGGTTAGAGCTGAACTATAATTCCACTTTGGAAATCCTTATTCAGGCAGGTCTTTATTGCAGGAAATTGTTTAATTTTTAGCTAAAGATCTGCTTTAAGGTCCCATACACACATTTGTGTTTTCTTTTCCTTAATTTCTAGCAGTGTCTGGCAAGTCTGCATGTTCTCGATGTGCAGGGAGGGACGTTATTTTTATAGGCACAAAAGATCACTCTGAGGGATGTAAATGTCAATACTAATTGGGCTGATTTATTAAAAGACTAGACACTGTGTACTTCACAAAGTGAATGTTTACTTAGCAAAGTGTGAATGTTCGGTGACCGTAAAACAGTAAAGTTGCACTTGCATCAGTATTGCAATGATTTGTACGAATATATCCATTTTATCTACCAACTTGATAGAGTATTAAGGCAACTTTTCCCTTCTCCTTAATCTTTCCTCTGCTTTTGACACTGTTGATCACCCCCTCCTGATAAAATTCATGCGCTCCATTGGTATCAGTGATACTGCTCTCTCTTGGTTTTCTTCCTATCTGTCTGACCTCTCTCCTTTCAATTTTCTTTTAATGTTAATTCCTCCTCTCCCACTCCTCCCTCCCTGTTGAAGTTCCCCAAGGGTCAGTCCTTGGACCGGTTCTCTTTTCTCTGTACGGTAGTCTCATATCCTGCTTTGCCATCTGTATGCTGATGACACTCATCATCTATCTGTCTGAAATCTATCTGAAATCTATCTGTCCACCCCTGTTGTCTCCCTCAGTCCTGGATAAGGTCCCATGCTGCCTGTCAGCCACCTCAACATGGATGTCTGACTAATTTCTGAAACTCAACCTGGGTAAAACAGAACTCCCCCCTCAAATTCCAAATCTCCCTCTGACATATTCCTAACTGTTAACAACACTGTTATTCATCCCTCCCCTCAGGCACATTGTCTTGGTGTCACCTTTGACTCGGCCCTCTCATTTACCCCCCATATTCAGAACATTTCCATGTCCTGTCACTTTCTACTACGCAACATCTCCAAAATCCGCCCCTACCTGTCCCCTGAGACCACCAAACTCCTTGTACATGCTTCTATCATCTCCCGTCTGGACTACTGTAACATCCTCCTCTCTGGTATTCCACTAACCCGACTCTCATTCTTCCCACCGCTCCTCTTCTGCTGTCTCTCTTTGCAGATCTCTACAATAGTTTCCATTTCACCTTAGAATCAAATTCAAGCTCCTGTGCTTTGTCTTTAAATCTCTCCACAGTTCTTGTCCCACTTACCTTTCTGACCTGGTAAAAAAATACTCCCCCAGTCGCTCTCTTTCTTCCTCCAATGACCTAATGCTGACTTCCTCACTCATTACTTCATCACACGCGCGGATACAAGACTTTCTAGAGCCGCCCCAACTCTCTGGAATGGTCTTCCTCGTCCTATTCGGCTTGCTCCTACTTTCTGTTCATTTTAAAGAGCACTCAAAACCCATTTTTTCAAACTTGCCTACCTGTCTTCTTCTGTCTTTTGAAACCGTCACTACTTACCCATCACTACATATCTCCCCTCCTATTGTGTTAATTCCCCCACCTACTAGATTGTAAGCTCTTCGGGGCAGGGTCCACATTCATTGAGAAGATCCCCAGCACTAGAGATTAATTAACCTTTAGTGCCGGGGATCCCAGACAGGAGGATGAACTCTCAATGGATGTTATAATTTCCTAGATCTTCCGATGGATTTGCGAAATCTGTTCGCCAAAATCTTACAGTTGCTGCTGCAAACTCTCTCAGCTGGTCTATTTGTTCTTCTACACCAGTAATACCATGACTTGTGGAAAGAAAGAGTACCGCATTCAGTAACCCCCCCCCCCCCCCCTCCTCAAACATAAATACACAGCACCAATTCTGGTTAAATTGCTCCCAAGCCTTTTATTTTACTTATAAATAACCTCCTAAATCATCATAACATTAACATAACAAATCCCCAATAACAAACCAGATAGGACATATTATTACCAAATAACACAAACACAGTTAAATAACATTCTACCAAACACTATCCTTTGGTCACTTCTAGTCCTTGAAGGTCTCCCCTTGTAGGATCTGCGCCACCTTGATATATATGCTCCCTGCCACACCAAGCTTGGGAACAATATCATCACATCGCAGTCCCCATCTAGTGACCATTCCAACCATGATCCTTCAACACAAAAATCTGGACAATCCACAGCAAAGGGGGAACTCCCACTCCACTGAAACCACTACCCAAAACAACTGCCTTCAAGGACCTCACTGCCATCAACTGTCTTACCCCAAAAACACAATGGGAGGGCGGGTGGTCAAACTTTTCTTTAACTCTGTCCTTCCACTGATTGATTTCTCCTCTTTTTTTCCTTTTTTTTTTTTAACACTTTTCCCCACCACATCCTTATGTCACCTTACCTCACCCACTCCTTCCTTCCTTCCTTCCTTCCTTCCTTCCTTCCTTCCCTTCGCTCCAGGCTTGTCTTCATATTCATTATGGAGGGGGCCCACCAGCAGTTGGAATGGAAGAAAACACACAATAATTAACACAGCTCTATCATCATTTATCAATAGTTTGTTAATTGTATTTTTCAATGCAAATAGTGCAAGTACCTGAATCTGATGTTGTATCAGCTTCATGGTGTTCCTGTAGAACATGATTGGAATGTGAGAAGAAGCTGCGAAAAGAGAAATATGCTGACAAGGAACATGCTAATTGGAAGAGAAAGCAGAGTTACAGAGAGATGAGCTGATTACTGCGCTGCTTCTTCTTTTACAGTTCAGTTAACAGGCTGGGTGGACCAGAATGACCTGGTCTGAGAAGAAGTGGTTTAATGATGTCGAAAATCAATTAAACCACAGACGTAGGAGTAAAAAGAGGAAAAAATGGATTGCCGGTAAATATTGTTTTAAACGTTGATTTTGCTATTTTGTATTTTAATAGAATATTTTTTTTTCTTTGGAGTTTTGCTTTAAAGACTATTATAACCACAATTCTTCCAATCAGCAGACATGAAAGACCTCTACTACTAAAGGAGGATTTCTAGGATTACTGGACATGTGGAAGATACTTGGCTGTAGTGTTTGCTATTATGAAATGTTATATAATTTGGCTTTTTTATTTGCGGGCTGGCAGTTTTTCCTAACACCTGTCTATGGGCTGACAATAGCAGCTTGGATTCATTTCTTTTATATGGTGCCTGAATAAGTTTGGGAAATGAGAAAATCTTGGCCTGAGAATAAACATTTTATTCTATGAAGAAGCTTTTGTTTAGCACTTCTTATTCTGGGGTTTTAGTAATAATGTTTTAAAATGTGCTGCTCAAAATAAAGTCCAGATTTGCCTGTCGAAACTAATCGCAAAACAGGAGTATTTCTAATTTTCAACACACAATAAAGATTGTGTGTAAAATGCATTATTCCAAAGTGCATCTAGAGTTAGTGTGGTTACTGCTTCCTCATGCTAGTGAACTTCCTTTAAGGGAGGTGCTACATGCAACTTCTACTAGTGGCATTCCAATACAAGAAGAATAGGGATGGCAGTGAGTGCTTCAGTACTGTTCATTACCACTCATGTTTAAACGTGCAATTGGTAATTCTTTAAAAACTAGCACAGCAGTGCCAGTGACCAAGTGGCTGGCAAGGGAGCCATATTAGATTGCTTCATCTTGCTGCTTTCTGAACCTGCCCTAAAGGAAGACCAATTGTTGCCAATAATGACTACTCAGGTTTCTTGTTTGTTCTATGAGAATAACAAAACTATGGGGTCTATTTATAAAGCAGTAAATGTGACACTCACCAAACACTCTCTGGTGAAGAATTTTCCAAGTCTTTGTGTTTTCCATGGCAGTGATTGATTCTCTACCAGGAAATGTTTGGTGAATGTCAGGTTCACTGCTTTTTAAATGGACCACTATGAACGAGTTTGGCTTCATAAACATTGGCTATGAATTTTCTGCAGTTTTTCCCCCCAGCATACTTTTTTTTTTCTTTTAGATCGAATACAGTACTAGGACGTTTTCTTATCTGAATAAAGTGATATAAATAAGAAAATACGACCTACTTTGAAGAAACAATTGTGGAATGTATAAAACTATCCTCAATGTTAAAACAATTTTTTAGGGCAATGAAAGAAATAACAAATGAGTATATGTATATGATTTTATTTGCTAATATAAATGTTAGAGAGGTCAGCTTAACCATTCAACTTAAAAATAATTGTAGGGGTCTATATCCAAAGCAATGAATCTGACAAACATTTCTGGTGGAGAAATAGTCATTACCATTGAGAACACACAGACATGGACGATTCTCCACCAGAGAATGTTTGGTGAATATTAGATTAACTGCTTTATAAATTTTCCCAAACTGGTAATTTGCCCACCCTCAGTAGTTTTAATTGATTTTTAAAGTCTTTCTTTTTAATACAATGTTTTATTAAGTTCTATACTTACATTCTATACAAGTTCTTTATCTACAACAAATATGCCAGGCAACAAAGGATAAACTGGTATGGTTATTGTCACGAGAATCCTACTGCTTAAAAAAACAATGTATATAATAAAATATAGTAAATATACAACCAAAATTAAATATAATAAACATACCCATTGCAAAAACATTTACCAAAAAAGCCTGTGTAGGAAAGTGTTTAAAAAGCAAAGATCCACTGGTATAATATGGGAAAACTCCATCAATCACGGGAACATCCCATGAAATGCTCATAGTAAACTGCTACATGCAAGAAATGTCCTAGGTGGATACATATATATAACTTTTGAGCAGGTTGCACCTTACATTTGTAGGACCTGGGAATCCTCTATCCTATAAAAAGAAAAGGAAACAGAATTGCACACAGCCTGGTGTGTTTTTATGAAAAACCTTGACTTAGGGATATCAGAGGTCCCTCCCCACTACCCTTAAACTGCAACCTCCCTTTTCCCCCCAACTCCACCTTTTTCTTCCCACAATAAAAGACCATACCAGTTTAAAATGGCTGTGACAGCCATGTATTACAATTCACACAATAACTTATCGTAACCATATATAACAATAACGTTTTCATACAAATTTCAAATTCACATTCCTATTTAAACATTATAAAAAAAACATTATAAATAACATTATAAACACCTTTTACCTAAAATTATCATCAACTTAACATTGCCCCAAAAAAACACATAGGCATCCCCATAACCACATTGAAGCCTTTTTGGGGCTGCCACCAACACTTACTTGTTCCCAGCCACCTTACACCTCCTCGGCAACACCAATGAATATTACCCACTCTAGGATCACCCCTGAGGACATTCTAACCGCCAACAGATATCTTCAACAAAAATTCCCCCTTCTAACCCTACCACTCCCCCTACACATCCTAAGGGGCGGGGGGGCGGGGACACTTTCTTCTTCCCCTCTTCTCCCACTGAAATTTAATCTTCCCACCTTGTACCTCCCCTTTTATAAGCTCCCCCAACTCACGCCTCTCAAACCTCCACATATCCCTATACATTTTTCTTAACCCAGGTCTTCTGTCCCCTGACCCCTCGGTATGTTCACCTTTGGCCCACTTTAGGGGCTCCGGGCTCTCCTTTACTGGTAATAAATTATACAACTATTACACTTACAACACAAGTATATTCTGCAACACTGAGGGTCAGGCAGTCTTACAAAGTGTGCAAACCATAGTTTGTGGCCAGCAGGTAAGTGTATCAGGTTCTGCTAAAATGCACAGGACCTGCTAATAGACTGACAATGTGGTGTCATCAGCAAACTTAATGTGGAACTAAACTAAAAACAACAAAAAAAAAATCACCCTTACCTTTATTTCCACAGATTCCTCGACAGCGCTGGTCCTTCCCACGATCTGTTGCTACGTCGTCCTGCAATTAATCTTCATTCTGGTGCAGAGGAAGCACCGGGCGTTGCCATCTTCACATGCGCAGGTGCGAGATCAGGTAAAGTAGGCGAAGGGAAAAAAAAAGAGAGACAATCTCACTACGCATGCATGAGATCAGCATCTCTATCACTATGCCCTGTGCATGCCCGAGTCTCCCAGGATGCGCGATGTAGGTATCCCGGGAGGCTCTGCACTCCCAATTAGTCTTGATCTTAAAGTGGCAGTGCTGCACCCTTTTTAAGTTTTTTTTAAAAAAAAGGGTGTTGCACTTAAAAAAAAAACACCAATATTCCTATCTTACGTAGAAAGGTTGTCTACTCTTCTATGTAAAGTAAAAATGTTGAGTTTAGGTATGCTTTAGGTACTTACTGATTTGTAGTATCAGGGTTGGAAAAAAAAAAAAAACTATCCCACTATACTAGGCTTTTCCAGCCATTTGCACAGCTAAAACAACCCTAGCAGTGACAGACATTAGGGGGTAAACACGTGGTAATATTCCATTGGACTGAACATATACTAAAAGTTCAGATTCAGATTGATGATTCCTTATTTCTAATAGTAAAGCTTTGGTAGAGAAAGACCACAAATAAACAACAACACAGGCCAAGTGATCCCTGAAAAGTAAAGTTGTACTAATAAAAACTTAAGAGAAATTATTGATATTTATAATTCTTATTTTCTAATAGGTTATCTAGCTTAAACTCAAAAAAAAAAATAACAAAGTGAATTAGAAACTCAGTAAAATCTGAAAAGGAAAGTGGTTTGTACTATAAGAAAGAATTACTGAATCATTTCTACATTAAGTAAAAATGATTTATCCTTTGCAAGCCTAAATGTTCATCCTCTCCAAAATGATTAATGAAGATGCTTCAGTAATTCTAAATCCAAACATGCAAATGGAAAATTTCCCTTTGCTGCCTCCCATATTCCTAGTGTATTCTAACACCATCAATAAATGTTTTCTTTAAGTTAGATTGAAGAGGAACAATTTTTAGAATACAATTGTATATAAAAATACGGAAATAATCTTTTGGAGTACTGCAAGGGGTACTTTGTAAGTTCGATTGGGTATCTCTCTGGTCTTTTTTTCTTTTGTGTCAATGTTTGCACTTGTTATGTACGGAACCCCCTTTTTGTTGTACGGCACTGTGCAATATGTTGGCACTTTATGATAAAATAAATATAATATTGCTGTTACTAGCAAATAATGTGATTTTAAAATGCAAATGCATGAATTTGAGTTGGAATCTTTCTCTTGTATTCCCCTGTACAGCAGACCTCAGACACATAGCTCGATGTGCTGAATTGTATGTTACAGAGTTGAGTTTATATGTGCTGCTTCTTTCTTTACTGATGAGTTACAAACTTTGGAAGGGACAAGACCTCTAAGTGCTACCTATCTACAGACGATGAAAATCGGGTCCCCTAAGGGTTTTTTTTTTGCCTTCCTCTGGATCAACTATGTCCATAGGGTTTTATATCTGGGATATGTTTATTTCCCCAGTGGTTGAACTTGATGGACCTATGTCTTTTTTCAACCTGACCTAATATGTAACTACAGTATGTAACTACCCTACCAGATAGAGCTTTGTAAAAAGAGCTATGGGGAATATTGCAAGGTGATTTTTTTCTCTTGCAGACCATGGTAAATTTTACCTGTAAATCATCACTGGCCTCCCTCAGCCCTGTTACTGTGGACGAAGTCTCTTCTCTCATCATCTCTATCTACTTACCTGTCCCCTTGACCCAACTCCCTCTGATCTACTCCGTGGCCATTCCTCTACCCTGCCCCCTGCCCTAACTAAACTATTCAACCTCTCCCTTCCTACTGGTAAATACCCCTCCCCTTTCAAACATGCCATAATTCTCTCTATCCTCACTGGACCCCTCCCTGCCCTCTAACTACTGTCCTATATCCCTTCTCCCATATGGTTTTTCAAACTTCTTGAACGCCTTGTCTACAAAAGACTCACCGATTACCTGAGCACCAACTCTCTCCTTGACCCTCTCAAGTCTGGTTTTAGAGCTGCCCACTCCACTGAAACAGCCCTTACTAAAGTGGCCAATGACCTCATCAGAGCTAAGTCTCAAGGCAAGTCACTTTTCCCTTCTCCTTCTCCTTGATCTTTACTCTGCTTTTGACACTGTTGATCATCCCCTTCTAATACAAATCATGGCTCCATTGGTATCTGTGACACTGCTCTCTCTTGGTTTGCTTCCTATCTGTCTGACCACACTTTTCAAATTTCTTTCAATGGTAACTCCTCCTCACCCACTCTCCTTCCTGTTGGTGTTCCCCAAGGGTCAGTCCTTGGAGCGGTTCTCTTTTCTCTGTACACCTCCTCTCTGGGTAGTCTCATATCCTCCTTTGGCTTACAGTACCATCTGTATGCTGATGACACTCAAATCTATCTGTCCACCCCTGACCTGTCTCCCTCAGTCCTGGATAAGGTCTCATGCTGCCTGTCAGCCATCTCATCATGGATGTCTGACCGATTCCTGAAACTCAACCTGGATAAAACAGAACTCCTCATCATCCCCCCCTCAAACACCAAATCTCCCCCTGACATATATCTAACTGTTAACAATACTGTTATTCGGCCCTCCCCTCAGGCACGTTGTCTTGGTGTCACCTTTGATTCTGCCCTCTCATTTACCCCCCATATTCAGAACATTTCGACGTCCTGTCACTTTCATCTACGCAACATCTCCAAAATCCGCCCCTACCTGTCCCCAGAAACCACTAAACTCCTTGTACATGCTCTTATCATCTCTCGTCTCTCGAGGAACCTCTTCCTCTCTGGTATTCTACTAACCCGAATCTCTCCTCTACAATCTATTATGAATGCTGCAGCTAGACTCATCCATCCTTCACACCGCTCCTCTTCCGCTGCGTCTTTTTGTAGTTCTCTTCATTGGCTTCCATTTCACCTTAGAATCAAATTCAAAATCATGTGCTTGCCTTCAAATCCCTCCACAGTTCTTGTCCCACTTACATTTCTGAACTGGTAAAAAATACTCTCCTAGCCGCTTTTTTCGCTCCTCCAATGACCTACTAATGACTTCCTCACTCATAACCTCATCATACGCATGGATACAAGACTTCTCTAGAGCCACCCCAACCCAAATTGTCTTCCTGGTCCTATTTGCCTTGCTCCTACTTTCTGCACTCAAAACCCATTTTTTTCAAACTTGCCTACCCATCTTTTTCTGTCTTTTGAAACCATCACTACTTCCCACCACTACATATCTCCCCTCCTATTGTGTGTTATTTCCCCCACCTCCTAGATTGTAAGCTCTTCGGGGCAGAGTCCTCTCCTCCTGTATCATTGTCTGTATTCGTCTGTCATTTGCAACCCCTATTTATTGTACAGCGCATATGTACAGTGTAATATGTTGGTGCTATATAAATCCTGTTTATTATTATTATTATTTTTATTATTATTAATAATAATAATAATAATAATAATAATTTTGTTCTTTTAAACCTGTTGATATGAAAGAGCAAATTTGCTCCATGGTACTGTTATTTTTGTATTTATATTTAAAAATAGGCATTTGCAAGAATTATAATATTTTACTCAATTTATTTATGTATCCAATAGATACAATTCTATTATCATATAAAACCAAGAAGGGTGGATATACAAATATCCTGATTTGCATATGTTTCCTGTACCATGAGCTTTGTGAAGGTGAAATAGTGCGTAAACATTTTTGTACAGTTAGTTTTACACCTGAGCGGTTCTCGTTGTGCTGTCATTGCCCACACTGTATAGCTATGAGTTCTAGTGACTGGTCACGACCGCTTCTCTCTGAGAGAACACCGCATACGTCTGTTTCATTTTCTTTGACGTCCACTTTAACCGCATGTCAGGGTTTTTCCGGACGCGGTGTCTCCCCACAGGGTGAATTTAATTAATCTGAAATGTCAACTGAACACAGAGAAGAAAAAATGCATACAAACCTCAGCTACCCATAGCGCAAGGGAACTGAGAAAAACAATAACCTTTCTGTTGTTTAATCCTTCTCCTTAATCTGATTTTTTTCTGTTCATTGTTTTGTAACATTTGTGAAAAATACACAGATTTGTTTAATTCTTTCATTTGGAATGTTGAGGTATTAGCACATAATGCCATATAGGAAATTACCTTTATTCAATCATAACATGTTGCTATGTTCCATTATTTCAATATGGCATTTTCTCTTTCAAGGGAAAATGTTATTTAGGATTATATAGTAAAATGTATTGCTATTTACCCTGTATGTGATGTGTAGCATGCCATTATGACACCTTGATAAGGGAATGGAACTATAACACCTACATTTTTTTAGGCTAATTTAATTTTCTTAATTACACATATCAAAAGGACACCTTAGAAAATAACAGTCCCTATCCATTTTTTTTGTTATTATTATTAATATTATTATTATTATTATTATTAATTCTAAACCGTATTTATATAGCCAACATAATAGACAGTGCTGTACATTAAATAGCGGTCGCAAATGACAGACACATACAGACAGTGACACAGGAGGAGGAAAGGACCCTGCCCAGAAGAGCTTACAGTCTAGGAGGTGGGGGAAGTATCACACATTAGGAGGGGGTATATGTAGTGGTGGGAAGTAGTGAGGGAATTAGGAGACAGAAGAACATGGGTAGGCAAGTTTGAAAAGATCTGGTTTTAGGGCTACTTTAAATGAGCAGAAAGTAGAAGCAAGCCAAAAAGGACAAGGAAGACCATTCCAGAGAGTCGAGACAGCTCTAGAAAAGTCTTAGAGCTGTGCATGTAAAAAGGTTATTAGTGGGGAAGTCATTAGTAGGATATTGGAGGAGCTAAGAGAGCGACTAGGGGAGTATTTTTCAGGTCAGAAAGGTAAGTGGGACAAGAGCTGTGGAAGGATTTTAAGTCAAAGCACAGGAGCTTGAATTGATTTTAAATGGAAGCCAATGAAGAAAACTACAAAGAGAGGCAGCAGAAGAGGAGCGGTGGGAAGGATGGATGAGTCTGGCTGTAGCATTCATAATGGGTTGTAGAGGAGAGAGTCAGGTTAGTGGAATACCAGTAAGGAGGAGGTTACAGTAGTCCAGACGAGAGATGATAAGAGCGTGTACAAGGAGTTTGGCGGTCTCTAGGGACAGGTAGGAGCAGATTTTGGAGATGTAATATGCAGGTTGGGTTTCCGAAACCTGGCATTAGGACAGAAACTTATTTATAATTTTTTTCTGTCAATACCCACTTATACTATAGTCTCCTATTGTGTAATTGTAATTTCTTTACACTTACCACTAAAACTTTACGTTATCATCATCAAGAAACAAAGCTTGTTCTGGTAACCACCAAAGTTGGAACATGATCCACTGGCATATAAGCTGTAAGTGCCAAAGTTTGCTGCCACTTGCTTTGTGCAGGGTATAGAAATGACAGCCACTTCCTGCTGGTCCAGGAATTGTCACCTTTTAGTACATAGTGAATTTATTTTCAAATAGAAAAGAAATGTTTTCATTTTTTTTTTAGTGCTTCTACAAATATACAAATGCATGCAAATGTGGGGAGGAGAGGAACTATTGTTAGAGTAAATGTGTTGTTTTTTTTTTTTTTTTTTTACAGTTACTGTTTTTAAAGCTCATAATACATACACATCAAACAAAAATTTTAAAATTCTTTGAGTTCCGTAACAACTAATGTATTATAATAATGACAAACTTAAAGCGTACCTAAACTCAGAAATTTCACTTTACATAAAAGGGTATTTGTTTTTTTTTAAGTGCAACAGCCTTTTTTTTCAAAAAAGGGTTCAACACCGCCCCCTACTTCTTGAACGCCTAGGCGGTCGGGAATGAATTGGAGCGCAAAGCCTCCCTGGATACCTACGTCATGCATCCCAGGAGGCTCTTGAGATTCTCAGGCATGCGCAGAAGGAGCCTTTTCTGGCACCCGACCCAGGAGCAAGATCGGGTGATGTAGGATGGAAAATAAATTTGCCGATCTCACTGCACATGTGTAAGATCGGCAAGTTTATTTTCCATCCTACATCACCCGATCTCGCTCCTGGGTTGGGTGACATAGGATGAAGAACCTGGAAGAAGAGACTAAGATGGCGGCGCCCAGAGCGCCAGCTCCAGGACAAATGCCGGGGTGATGCGGGACCTGATGCAGGACACTCCCGCATGGATCAGACTGCCCTACAGGATTAAAGGTAAGGGTTTTTTTTTAGCAGTTTTCAGTTTAGTTCCTCCTTATTAAGGAATCCTGCAACTGTTACACTCTAATTCATTAATTGAGTCTGATAATGCATATTGCAGTTTCATGAACTTTAGGTGTAAAGTTGGTCTGACCTGTGTTTGTTTCCATCTTTTGACTGTTTACTGCTTTACCATTGATTTTTTAACACTTTAACAATGTACCAGAAATTAATCTTAAAAAAAAAAAATAATAATAATATTTCTTATTCTTCTTACTTTGTCATACTTATCATGTGCCACTTTTTGGCCATTTGGTTTTAAAATTATTGCAAACATAATACAAAACGGTCCTTCCAGAACCTCTTTTAATATATTTACATATCCTCCTTGCCAGATGTCCAAAAGTGACTGCCAAGAATAAATCAATTGATTCTAGATGTTTAAATCACCAAACTGTGATATACAAAAAATGACCATTGGAGACCATTGACATATGTCATGCGGCACCAGTAATGGTATGTTTTTAACATTCATTTATTACTTTGTTTTCTTTTAATCTAGAACTGTTTTCACAGCCCAATGCAAAACAATATGTTTTTCCAGAATTAACTTGGTAATGGATGACATTCCAATGAATATTTCTGATAGACATGGAACAAAAACTCATGGTGTATGGAAAATTTGTCACACCAATGAGTAAACTTCTCATGCAAATAACCCCTGCCTTTTTTGAGAACACATCTATACTTAAAAACTTTTTTAATTATGTATTTTTCTCTACCAGTCCCTATGACCCCCTTAACAATTTTGGTGACAATATTATGTTTGGGGGCTTTGCGTTTAAAAAAAATCCCCAAGAAGTCAAGTTTTACTATGTTATTTACCTTTTTTCGTTTCTACCTTGAAAGATGATTTTCTAAATTTGAAATGAACCTTGCCGAAATTTCTCCACCTGTCTCTTATTACAATATTGATGCATTATTGATGCAGATTCTGGCAGAGCATGATATCAAACTTTGTCTGTTTGGTAAACCACTGCATGGGCTATTAATATATTATTTTTCAACACATAATATTTTTTTTAGTCAATAATGATATTATTTCTGCAATAACAACAACTTTTACTAATATTTTTATTAAAAACAACAGTAGTTTATAAGAATACCATATTGTAAAGCTACAAGAATTTTCCGCTGTGGACAGAAAGCTTTTTTCTGCTAATAAAAAAGGCCCAAGTACAGATATGTCATTTCATTGTCTCTAATCTTTTAGTTTATGCTGTAGTCATTGATGCATGAGGCCTATAACAGCAAATAAATCCTCCCTTTTACAAGGTGCTGAATTATGTCCACCCTTAAAGTTGCTGACAAGAAGAGAAAAAATTAATCCTAATGACATTTCTTTGGGCATCTGCTCTATGGAAAAAGGGAGTAAGATGACAAACTGGGTACTTAGCTGCACGATGAACGGAGCCAAGGGGAGAAGGTTTTTTCTTGGCCCTGGTAAGTTACTGACTGCTTACACTGTAACTTTGTAAAAGTGAATAAAAAACTTTTGGTAAATCAAGTGGCATGAAAGACTGGTGGAAAGAGAAAATGGCTCAGAAAAAGAAGCAAAAAATTGTAACACTAATTTTCCTTTTAAAATATTTATTCCAAATTAATACTTCTACTCCCTATCCTTTAGTGGAAGACTAAAGCTACGTACACACTTCCAATTATTATCGTTGGTAAACGAACGACGAACGATCCTGCGCGATATCTGCGAACGATCATATAGCACCGATCCTGTACATACAGATAACGACACGATCGTTCGCAGATATTGTACACACGATAGATGCGATCGTTTGAACGATACAGGAAGTGACGTGCACCACAGGAAGTGAGCGAACGTTCGTTCACCGCGCATGCTCAGACCATGGACGATCAATGAACGACCGTACACACGATAGATGGTCAACGATCGTCGTCCAATCCGATCCGCCGGTCCGGTCGTTCATTTCCAACGACTATCCTCGTTCGTCGGCGTCGTTGGTTACTTTTTTTACGAACGATTTTTGCCCAATCGATTGTTCGTCGTTCATTTCCAATGATAAAAATTGGAAGTGTGTACGCAGCTTTAGTGTAGGGCCACTGTGCAAAAACAATCTTTATGTTAATACCCATTAAAACCCAAGAATTAGGCTACGTACACACGTACACTCGGTTCTCCTCCGATGATCGACTCATGGTAATGCAAGTGAAGGGAAGAGCAGAACAGAACATTGCTGTATGTACAGCGCTTGTTCATGCATTGTGTAGTTGTTAGTCGTTGGAACGGATTGTGAAGGATCCCATGACAAATATTGCACCTGTGTACTTAGCCTTAGGTATGGCCACAAACTTTTACTGAGTATAGATAAGTACATTAAGCTTTTCAAAGAAAACCCTTTGTGATGCCCTGAACTTTCTCATGCCCCATAAGAGACAATTGTGATTAAGACAGCATATATCTACTTTATATCCTGCAACTATTTCAAATGGCATCAAGAATAAATTGGAGAACCAGTCAGCCCGGAAGAAAGGAGGCACTTATTTCCTAAAGCCACATGGATATTGCAAACTGTTGAAGCCTCAACAAAATAAGTTCAAATCTGTTAAATAAATTCATCACAACAAAAAGTCTTCTAAGTCCAAGGTCGGACTAACACCTTTGCATTTTGAAATAAATAACATGTATCAACATGTCATGTCTTTACTCAATAAGTTGCTTTATGGTATCAGTCTGTAAACACATCACAATTTATGTTAATATTCATCAGACCAATATTCTTAGGTATCAACAATGAACTATTGGAATCAATCAATTTAGTTCAATTTAGGCATTACTTAGAATATGTAATAAAAATGTTATTCATAACTTGCATTTATACAATGCAGAGATATTACACAATAAATGAACATATTTACAAAGTCTATTTTGGACAAGGACAATTTTAAGGTAGCCAATAAACCTAACTGTATGTTTCTGGGATGTCAGAGGTAACCAGAGTTTCTGAATGAAGCCCAATCACACTCCTTTTAGAGTGCAGGGTCCTCCCCTCCCCCTGTATCACTGCCTGTATTTGTCTGTCATTTGCTACCCTTTTATAATGTACGGCACTGTGTAATATGTTGGTGCTATATAAATACAGTTTATTGATATTAAAAATAATACTATTATTAATAATGTTAATGAACATATGAAAAACATACAACCTCCTTGCAGTTTCCGTCCTGGCTGAGAATTGAACCTGAGACCCTAGTACTGCAAAGGTGAGAGTGCAAGCCACTGAGCCAACCATGCCAACCCTTAGAAATTGGATGCACATTTGTGACAACAACCAGAGATTGCCTATGTGACCCCCAATGCCAATAACACTAGGTATGCAAGAATGCAGGATTGAAACAATAGGGGTCTAAATGCTCTTGAAATGCTACTAGGCATTTCTTAACATTTCTGATTATTGATCCAGAGACCAATGATGAAATACTGTACAATATGTCTGTTTCAAGCATATGGTGGTTCTCTCCTAAAATCAATAACAAAATGATTATGTAGATGATAGTTGATGTGTTGCCCATACAAAACCCTTGGTTACGCTACTGTCTACACATTTAGGTATAACAGGCAAATGCTGTTGTATACAGTTTGTTAAATAGTGCCATGGATGAATGAAGGATAAAATAGTTTGCTCACTGTAAATATTCTAATATAAGATCCGTATGTTTAGCTACAAAAATATTGGCTTAATTTCCTAAAATTATTGTTGAACATTCTTTAAATATATATACCATACTGAAATAAGAAGCAAAGGTAATTTCACCCCCACACATTGTGCCTGTGCAGTTACTTATATTAATCTACTTTATCTATCCTGAGGTTCCGAGGGTTACTGTCACACATTTGGAATGTAAGACACTAGTGATTGATGTAGGACACTGGTTTCTTAAATTAGTCAAATAGCAGGCAAGAATTTAGACCATTGTCCGGAGGCTCTGGATTGGATCATGTTGTTTGCCTATTACATACCAAAGCAGATTAACATGTTTGCAGAAGCCTTATACCAACAGATCATGTCAGTATTTGTAGTGTCTCTGAGACCTCAGCCAATTTCATTCAGTCCTTAGAAAGAGATCTCTTCCTTCGAGCGTGTAGTTCAAGAATACATAGGTGTATGCAACATCCTTCCCAATATTTAGCCTTCTGACTCTTTATACCTTTCTCCTACCCTGAAGCCCCATGTGATAAGGCTCAAGTTGACAGAATAAGGTGTATTACCAGTATGACTATATAACCTTGGTCTCTTAGAATTCAGCCAGTGTTAGTAGGGACAGAACTTTCCCTTAGAAATTACCACTGAATGTTTTATGGTTCATTGGACCTTCTAACCAAGCTTTCCTAATAATTTAAGTCTCAGTTTGAGTATCTTTTCTGCTACTATCAATTGTACTTAAAAGTTAAAGGTTTGCAGAGTGCACCAAACCCTTCATCAGTAAACTTCTATGCAGGTGTTGCCTCTTTGACTTGAAGTCCTAAAGGCAGCATTACTTTTAATCATTCCCAGTCTTGCAACCCATAGCCTTTAGATCAGGCTCTTTAAAGAAGCAGACCTTTAATGACCTTTTACTCCTATTGACCTATCTTTTCTAAATTTAGCTCTGCTTGGGACATCAATATATTTGAGTTCATGGGGACTGGATGCCTTATCTCTTCTTTTATTAGAGGTAAACTGGTCTGTTTATTGGCCCTGGCCCTAGCTGCCAGACCAGATGACCTGACCTTCATACGGGTTACTGAGCCTTGATTATCCTATTCACTTCCGGTGTTCACAGTTTAAAGGGAAAACCTAAATGTCTCATATTACAACTTCTTTAGTGAAGCTGCATTTACTATTAGATTGTGGACCCATCTATTACTTAACATAACAATTAAAGAATTATATAAAATTGTCTTTAGAAATCAGAAGAGACATTACCTAACTCTTTACATCCACAGTTTAAATTAAGGTATTTTCCTTTTTTTCTACAACCATTAGTTATGGATCTTACAAGTTTTGTCCTTTTTCAGAATTGGTACCAGGGTTTCATTTCTGATCATTCTAGGCATGGAGTTTCTTCTACCAATGCATTTGCTTAGAGTGTCCTGGCAATATATTCTTAGAACTGCAAAATAATTTTCCCACAAAACCCT
>NC_092859.1:135460312-135476099 GCF_032062135.1 Pyxicephalus adspersus | reverse complement strand
TATATATATATATATATATATATATGTGACTCTTTTGGAGGCCGCCACAGCTCCACTATCACAAACTCCATTAACTTGGAGGCTGTTAAATAGTTTTACCTTCCCTTCAGACAGTGACCAATAATTTTTTTTAATTTCTCTTGATCTTTACATGATTATCTATCTTTCTTGACTTGTACAATTATTATAGTTATTTGTTTATTTTCATGATATTGTATGCTAGATTGTTGATAAAAAAAAGGTTTGTTCGTTCACTGTATTAAAATGTTTTGTTCATTTAAAATATAATAAATAATTTTTTTTAATAATTGTATATGATAAGCCATCTGACTCTACGAAAAAATTAGTAACCCTCATGAGATTTTTAATCATTATCATTTTGTATTTATATAAATCCCACATATTAGCTGCCCCGACTCTCTGGAATGGTCTTCCTCGTCCTATTCGGCTTGCTCCTACTTTCTGCTCATTTAAAAGAGCGCTCAAAACCTATTTTTTCAAACTTGCCTACCCGTCTTCTTCTGTCAATTGAAACCATCACTACATATCTCCCATCCTATTGTATGTGAATTCCCCCACCTACTAGATTGTAAGCTCTTCGGGGCAGGGTCCTCTCCTCCTGTATCACTGTCTGTCTGTATTAGTCTGTCATTTGCAATCCCTATTTATTGTACAGTGCTGCGTAATATGTTGGCGCTATATAAATCCTGTTTATTAATAATAATAATAATAATAATAATAATAATATTACGCAGCACTTTACAAAGTCTATGTCATATTACGAGCTGTCCCTCACAGGGGCTCACAATCTATTTTTATTATTATTATTATTATTATTAATAATAATTATAATAATAAACAGGATAGCGCCAACAAATTTTGCAGTGCTGTACATAAGATACAGGTAGCAAATGACAGACAATTACAGACGAAGGCGAAGAAAAGGACCCTGCCCTGAAGAGCTTACAATCTAGGCACCCCTAATCTAACATTCCTACCATAGTTATATGCCATTAGCACACACAGGGAGAACATACAAGCTCCTGGCCACTTATGGACTTACTCTGAAAGTGGTGTTCAGGAAGCACATGCTGTCATTTTCCCCATTGTAGCATTTGGGAGGAAGTCATTAAACCTGCTAGATGTATAAGGAAATATAGAGGTGGTGAAAATGACTGATTATTACAGTTTTATTATAAAACATCCCTAAAATATTTGTATTCATAGAAGTCTCCAGTGGGGTCATATAAAAACTGTCTGACCAAAAGGACTTTTTGATTTGTGGACTCTTCTATCTATGTATTGTAAGAATATACCCTTAGTAGTGTGTGTTGTTGTAGGATTAGTGAATATTATCCTAACAGGTGGGACCGTGTGAAAATTTGCAACTTCACTGAATGGCAGGTCCACTGCTTATATCATTCTGCCATCTTGGGATTCCAAGAGGATATTTCTACACAATTAGAATTTTTGCACTGGTATTGAAAATTTAACTTTATTTGCTTATTTAATTTATGTATCATTGTTGTCGTGCATGGACATGATACTTATCTACTAAGTACAGAGAGACATATATTTGTCTCTAATTGCATTACCAAGGGCAAATACATGTATTACATTTCATTGACATAAAGCTCATATATCAAGCTTTAGCAAGAGACATGTTTGTCTCTAGCTGCGTTATTATGGGCAATCATGCATATGGAATACTTCAATTAAATGAATCATTCTACAGATATTATCATTTCTGATGTTCCATTATCTAGTTTAAGCAAATAAGTCACTTTTTAAATAGTGTCTGCTTGTGTATTATTCTTGTGTGCAGAATAGCATTGATCTTGTGATTGTCATGAAGATGTCTAATCAGTTATTTTTACAGTTACTAGTGGATTCAGTTTTTGCAAATACATTTATTCATGGAGTAGTAACCTTCCAGATATATAAAATAAAATTATAGGATCTGTATGATCAAAAAAGTACTTTTGTGGATCAGAAGCCCTTCCTCCAACTGATATTACACAGTTCTTCAACAACCTATACAAGTCAGGCATAACAAATGTGCTTTATATAAATATATAAGAATTAGAACAGTCCATATGACATATATATATATACATGTATAATATAGATATAGATCTATATATATAAAAGTAATATATTTCGTGCACAATAGGACATTTACGATAAAGCCATTGATACACTTTCGGATAGATTCTTGTGATATGTTAGTAACCCAGCCTGACCTGCATTGTCTCTAAACAGCTGGATTCTGTTGGACCACCATTGGGGGTTGTGCATGTTTAATATAACTGTCACCAGTGATCAAGGCTCAGCAATAAATACTGGATTTTAATACAAGGAGAGTTAACTGCATCTCCACTGCACAAATGACTGACCTTTGAAAAAACAGAGATTATATACTATCTATATATTTATTAGATATAAAATAATGTGCATACTAACAGTTCCTCACCACAAGCTGTGATAACTGAGCTGTTGCTGTGTACATTGTTGTGTATGATGTATGATGTGTGCTCATCATTCAAAGTAAAGGTTAACAATCCTGGAAACAAACTTGGCATTTAGTGTCTCACTTATAATGGAACCCATATCACTATCTATTCTTTATTATTCACCAATGCACTATGCACATCATGGTCCATCATATTAATAAAAATTGGGTGGCCAGGCCTAATGGAGATTTTGCTGCTCAGAAAAAGCTCTGTGATTGGTGCAATACTGATCAAGTAACTTTGACAAGTAAAACCAGGTTCCAGTCTCTGTTTTTTTAATATGCTGAAATGGCTTTATAGTTTTTGATTTCGGTGCGTATATTTTTGCATCCCTACAGACTAAACAGAAAAGGACTTAACATGGTTTTGTAGCACTGAGGATGCCGAACAGATGGGATCTCGGTGCATTGAAGACAGGTGAGTATTAGGCCAAAGTGATGCCGTGCCTGGCTAGAACTGGGGAATTTATATTTACCAAATCAAACATTTAGGAATTTATTTTTGTTCAGATTTTTGGAAAATCCAAAGCTTTGAGACTAATTTATTTTCAGAGATAAATATAGTTTAATGAACACATTTTTGCTACTACTTGAAAAATAGTATTGTTATATATTGTATGTATTTTAATTGTTTTATGATTCTTTCCAGTAGATATTTTATATATATTTATATTACTTTTTATATCTATAAAATGCCTAACGATGCATTGAATAAGGTAGAAGCTATGAGACTTGATTCCTCTGACAATCTGAATATTTGCAAATGTATTATATTTGTATATCCATTTAAGAAGGAACTTACCTAAAGAATCTTCAGGGAGGTTTATGAAATAGTAAGCACAAAATCCAACCCTTATCTAGTGCAAAGCAGGCTGCCTTTTAATTAGCAAAGGATTGTGTGTTTGCGACCCTTGCTATTACAGACTCAGGCAGCCAGATACAATGCGTATTGTCAGCATTTCAATTATAAGTAATAATTATATTATAATTAACATTCATACCAGTTAAAGAAAATGTTATATATTTTGGTTAATCGGAGGTCAACTCTAGTCCGCCTGCGTATTCTAATCTCTAAAGATTTTTGATTGGTTGCTGTGTGCTCCGGCATTGCACACACTGCTATTGATATTATGTTGAACTATTCTATAAGTGGAATTATTGCTAACAAAGAATTCTTTTTAAAGACAAGAGATGCTGCTACATCTGCAGCAATATTCCTTCAGCTTTGAGCATTTTGCAGAGTGATTAAAACACATCATATTATGCAAATAAAATAGACATTTGTTGTATGACTGTAACCTTCAGGGATGAGCAATTCTCAGCACACTTGGCAGGAATCATGTAGGCTGTTAAGTTAATTAAGCTATTTAAGTCTGCAGTCAATTATAGCGGTTTTCAGTGGCTGTGCTGCAGAAGTTGGGAGCTTAGCAGTAACCACAGAAAAAAAAAAAGTCTTATACTTCCTACTTGGGAGACTTTGAGGTTTAAGGTAATTACATATATCACACAGAGGTCAATAAGCAGGAAATTCCTTTCAGGGTCGCATTGAACTGGGAAAAAATTAAAAGACGTTTAAACAAGAAATAGGGAAATATATTAAAATAGATCTAACTGGATGTCAGTAAGTTTGCTAATATGCTGTGTCTATTAACCAATTACTATGTTTGTATTTTTTTATGTTACTGTTCTCGCCCTTTTTTTCCTTTAGTGCTGCAGATGTTCTCCAGCCTACTTCTGTGTTCATGCACTTGCTCTGGTATTTGGTTCACATTATTTCTTATAACTACCTTCCTAATGGATACAACAATTGACAATGCCTGCACAATGGGTGTTTGCATGCCTGTCTGTAGATGACAATGCATGAGCATAGTTAGAAGACAGCTTTACCCCATAGCTACACAGTTCTTGTCCCACTTACATTTCTGACATGGTTAAAAAATACTCCCCCTGCCGCTCTCTCCGCTCCTCCAATGACCTACTACTGACTTCCTCACTCATAACCTCATCACACGCACGGATACAAGACTTCTCTAGAGCTGCCCCAACTCTCTGGAATGGTCTTTCTCGTCCTATTCGGCTATTAAAAACCATTTTTTCAAAATTGCCTACCCGTCTTCTTCTGTCATTTGAAACCGTCACTACTTCCCACCACTACATATCTCCCATCCTATTGCGTGTGAAATTCCCCCATCTACTAGATTGTAAGCTCTTCGGGGCAGGGTCCTCTCCTCCTGTATCATTGTCTGTATTAGTCTGTCATTTGCAATCCCTATTTATTGTACAGCGCCGCGTAATATGTTGGCGCCATATAAATCCTGTTTAATAAATAATAATAATATTAATAATAATAAATAGCAGGAAGTGATTGAACGGAGACTTTCTTCAAGACTCCATAAACTATCATGGGAGAACCTGGGTGATTCAGAAAATATATTTTTAAAAATCATTTGCAATTATTTGGCAAATGTTTTCAATCCTGGACCACATCCATTCCATGTTCCCTGGATTAACCAGGTTCAGGCATGATAGCCTATATTATCCAGTCTTGGAGAACTTTGATAAATCAGGCCCAATGTGTGAAAGCAGGAGCCTGCGTATGGTTGGATGTCTGTATGTCAGAGGCAATAAAGACAGTTGCAGCAAAACCTATCCCTTAAGCTGTGTACACTCATCAGATTATTATTGCCTGCTCATCATGTGTGATAATCTGACGTGTACAATGGTCCCCCAATGTCAGTACTTTTCTTTCCACTAAACCAAAACATTTGTGCATCCGGATAATCAGATCAAAAATCCTGATTTGTAAACTTGTTCTGGGTATATTGCCTTGAGATATTGGCCGGATATATTAAAGCTCTCCAAGGCTGGAGAGGATACACTTTCAACAATGAACCTGGATGATCCAGAAAATCTGGAATGGGTTTCATAAAGTAATTTGCTATTTGTTAGCAAATGTTTGAAATCCTTGATCCAGATCTTTTCAAGGTTTTTTGGATCACCCAGCTTGCCTGATGAAAGTGTATCCTCTCCAGTCTTAAAGAGCTTTATTGAACCAGGCCCATTGGATCGAAAGGATTTTAGTGTTTCTGAAGCAGGGTTCCATGGAATCCTTAGTTTCCTCCAGAGGCTCCGAGGGATTCCTTGAATAATGAGCAGTTTGTGCCTCTTGGGCCACTTTAATTGATGCTAATGGTCTTTTTGGCAATCTAAGGCAATATGCTTCCCATTGACCAGCAGAGACATTCTCTGACCAAAACTCAATTTCTCTAAAGTTATGTCAAAGGTTCCCCAATGGTAAATGGCTGAGAAAGGCCGGAATATTGTTTTAGTATTGTAATAAAAATTGTTTTTACAAAAGCAAAGCAATGGAAGCCCACATATATATATTTATTAGTTAGCATGCCTTGGAACACAGTGGAATCATGCGCTGAAACGAAAAATGGACACATACCTTATCCCACTCCAAAGAAGAAAATGGGCTCCCTCCAATAAACTGCAAAGAGGAAGATTGTCATCCCTTTATTTTTATGGGAATAGAAAATGGGCACACCCCTTCTCACTTGCAAAGATGTAAATTGGCATTTTTCTTATCATCTCCAAAGAGGAAATGGGCACACACCTTATCTGATGGAATGACAAAGACACTAACCAGATAGAAAAAAAGGTTGCTGTTCATTTTACAGCTTATCAAACAACCCAAGCAATTGTTCTCTTATAAAGTCATCTTACTATTTACACTATATATATTTTTTAGATTCCTTTTTTCCTATGTTTTCTATTAGTCAGGGCTGACTACATATTTGTCCTTGAGTTATTTGTTTCTTATCTGTTTGTAACATACACTTTTTCATTTTCATTCTAGAACCAGCCTTATATATATTTACTGTTTCATTCGTTGCTTAAATCTTTAATTATTTTCCTTGAATTACTAGAATGTACCCGGCATGCTTCGTTTCCTTTTGGGCATTTGTTTTGTTTTCCTCTTCAGATTGATCTAGAACAACTCCTCCACTAATCTAATTCAATCTAAAGCTTAATTCAAAAAGGCAAAGCGATTTATGAAACGTGCAATAACCCTCAAGAATTAGCTGTAAGTCATATTTTACTTACTGGAGAAAAGTAAATCAGTATAGGATTGGAATTTGAAATGACTTACTGCAGTTTGTACATTCTCAGTACCTTATGTATTTTCTTGATAAATAAACTTTTTTGTACAGGATTATTATCTTGCAATACTGCAATTTGCTCAGCTTAAGAACTTTTTACTTTCCCCTAAATAATAAACCCAGTTATTTCTAAACAAGGTTATAATTGTGCAAATGAATACTTAATGGATAGTCAAGCCCCAACATTTTACATAACCCTAAGTGCCAACTCCTGCAACCATGCCACGTACTACCATATAGTGGTTCCCAAGTAGTTTATGATACAATTCATGAGTCTCTAGCATAATACCGTTGGGCTTATATAGTGCCCTTCTATACCAAATGTACAAGCCAGGTACTTTGGGTCTGCTTTCCAGCTTGTGAAAATTCCAGCTCACACCTCATCTATTCATCAAACCCCACATTCTTTTTATATTTCCTTTTCAACTTTTTTCTGATTGTATTTTATTGTACCCTCTGTTGTGCAACAAAACAGATGATCTTCACTGTCTGCACTGCCTTGTTGATCATTGCACAATGCATGAACGAGTGTTGAATATACAGAGCTGTTCTGCTCTATGGAGAGGGGAGAACGATGGAGCTGGACCCCGCTGCGTTCTTTCCCCCTTTTTTTCCATTACGATTGTTTTTCGTCCATTGTCCATGGATCCACCAGGACGGTTGTTCCGATGATGGACGAGGAGCACTGTACACACGCCATTTTCTTGTCCAATATCAGCCCTGAGCCGATTTTTGCACGGGTGTACCTAGCCTAATGTACCTACTATGACTTTTTAAATATTGATCAAGAAAATCCCAAAAATCTGCTACACATATATCTCTTCTTCAAACAAATTAACATTGCTACACTTGTGTGCAGGAAGATTTAGTTTTGTTTTGGAGGAATTCACTTATACAAGATACAACATTAGTGAAAGCTTTACTATCCAAACAGCAGACTGCACATGCAGTCAATTTGCCAGACAACCTAAACAGATGCTTGGAACAGAATTTTCTATTTTCTCATTAGCGAACGCCAAGCATAGATGGGTTAACTAAGTTAGGAGGCATGCCTAACGTGCAGTATCACCTAACTAGTGTTTAGAATATTCTACATGACATAGAAACTCTTTTGTAAAGAGGACATGTTATCAACTGAAATGGGAATCTCCCAACTTATGTTCATTCTCATGTGGTGGTATGTAAAGTCATTATAAATGAACAGGATTGCAGAGAATTGTGTGGGAATTGTAACACTTTCACTTTGGATGACATGAACCTTGCTGTGTTTCTGATCACTGATTTTTGTTCCAGTTTTTAGGCTCAGTTTTGAGTACCAATAACAATTCACTAACTGCGTTCACTAACTATGCATCTTTCCCATCTACAATCCCTAACCACGAGGATGTCTGACGTTTCAGTTTATATGGCTTGGCTTCAAATGACCATTGAGGCCATCCAAAGAACAATACTCTTCAAGTGATTCCAACCCCATCACTAGGTCCTCTGATAAAGACTAGGTACTCAAAAAGCATGCACCTTGCTGAGAGCTAATGATCATTTTCTTGTAGAACAGAATATCTTTGACAATTTTAGCTGGCCCCATGAAATCCTAATTTTTACATGAAGGTCCAAACTTATCCCTAAAACTACTTCAGCTGTAATGGAACTGCAATTCCAAACTTACATTGCACATTTGCTTCATCTAATGCAGTGCCCCTTTGGTGTTAGGTCCCTTTAAAAGAGTGGTTGGAATTTTGAATGCTCTGAAAATTCAATAGGAGTGTTGGTTAGCTTCCTTCTGTTGCCAGGAAGAAGCCAATTCTAGTGAGGAAGGGGCCAACCAATATATAGGTGTATTTGTCAGCCAATGAGTGAATCTAGCATTCATTTACACAGGAGTATAATTGTATAAATGGTTGGAAAATGGGGAATTTAATGATTCTCCGCCATGGAGAGATACAAGCTTGGGTGTATAGCGCTGAATGCCTCAGCCCCCCTTGTCTCTGTCCCTGTTGACTAGAGCTTGTTTGTGCTTTTTTTGGGACTCTCACTGCAAGGATGACCCACTCCTGAGGACAGAGTTTCTTCTAAAGTGTTTACCTGGACACTGAAGTATTCAGCCTGAGATTAGGCCATAGGAAATAGAAAGTCTGAAATTTACAATGATTGTAACAAAGTGCTACCTGGAGTTGGAATCACGGCCATATGATACTCTGTATGCTTTGATACCCTGATGCATACTTTTGCAAATAAATACGCCTACACCAAATATGGACTGAGCCTGAAAGATTTATTTGCACCCCATCAGAAAGTAACCCAGAAATATTCAGCCACTCCTGCTGGGGAGCACTACACTAAACTATAAAAAATTAAACTAATCCATTCTTTGTATGTGATTCTAAAACTGTTACTGGTATGTAATGGGTTAGTAATGGGTTAACCACAGCTTTTCAAGCATTAAACAGGTTGGGTTATTAGGAATAAATTATAATATTTTGGGAAGTATAAATAACTTCAATCTTTCCAACCAGTCATTCCTTGTCTTGGTTCTTGGTGATTGCTCAAGACTGAACATTGCTCACAGATAAAGAATCGATCCAGAGACTGCGTTCTCTGTCCTCATTAAGGCAAAGAGGATTTTGTTCAATTTCTCTTCCATATTATTGATGTTGTGTTATTTTACAGCTAAATCAATAGCAATGCCCACCTCTGTTTAACTCTTCAGCTGTTCAGGGATTTGCCGCAGTACCATTTCAGGCTGGTTTACAGCCAATGTTTTGGCAATGTCTATCAAACTGCAATGCTGAGTCAAATGAAATGGATTTGTGTAATGAGGGCTGTAAGCTGGGATACTGCAGGCTGTATAGAGTTGCTTGTAAATAAAACAGAAAATGAACTGTTCTGTGATGTTGGTGACCTCACTGCCTGGGAAAAAAAGTGAAGTCACTATGTTTTAGTGCAGTCACTCGTATCGTTAGGAAGCAGCCAGGAAGATTGGGGAATGCAGCTGATATACAATATTTCACATCCTTTCCTGCTCATCCTAATGCTGGGTTCACTTTATCTTTTTACTTTTAAAGGTATTGTATTTTTGGCTTGCTATAAGAATTTTTTTTCAGTAAAATAAAGTTAAAATGGCTAATAAAGTCTTGACAATGGAAGAATGGGTATGACCCTGAAATCTTAGTAACACACCCCCCCTCCCTCCGGCCTTTTACTCTTTCATAATGCCAATTTTACAAATAAATCATTCTGAATTTTATATTCAACATCTGACAAAGCCATATTTAAAATACATCTTTTACAGATCTTTGAAGTATAAATGTGTCAATTTACCTAATCACTTGCCAAATGCTATTGCTAATTGGATAAATCACCATACAGTTAGAGAGAGAAGGGTGACCTCCTTAATATAGCGGGGGTGTTGTTCACATAGGAAAGTGAATTATCATTCTGTAGGGAGTAATACATTTAGCTAAGTCTTTCAATTATGCACAAGCAAAACTCATATTTTTTTTTATATGGCCTTGGATTGGACATTTTTTGCAATGTGAATTTTTTTCACCATATTAAGCTGAGTGAATTCTTCTTTGCAGATTGATATAGTTAAAGTGGAAGTAAACCTAAAACAAAAATCACACTTACCTTCAATTCCGCAGATCAGTCTTTACATCGGGAGGTTTCTCCCATCGGGTCCTGCGTTGTCCCGGTATCTGTCCTTGGCTCCGCGCAGAAGGGAGCTCCAGGCGCCTACATCTTCTCCTGCATTCTTCTTCCTACGTCAGCCAATCTCGCGCTGCACAGGCACGAGATCAGGTGACATAGATGGGGAAAAAAAATGCCGATCTCACTGGGCATGCATGATATCAGAAATTTTTTTTCTGTTGATGAAAGGGCTCCTTCTGCAGAAGAAGAAGGCAAAAGCCTCCCAAGATGTGTGACGTAGGTATCCCGGGAGGCCCTGCGCTCCTATTCATTCTTGACTGCCTAGACGAAAAGGGAGCAGTTTAAAAAAAGAAGGGTGTTGCACTTAAAAAAAACACACAAACAAACAAAATGTTTACTTTAAATAAAAGAGTTGTGTACCCTTTTATGTAAAGTAAAAGTTCTGAGTTTCAGTACGCTTTAAAAGCCTAAACGTCTTCAGTAAATCAACATCAGGTTGTCTTCAGCACTGCTAGGTGTCTTACCAGCCATATTACTATAGCTAGAGCTGGGTTTGTATAATAAATCAGTCAATATTATCAGTAGCTATTAATTGGCTAAACCTCATTATCTTATTCACAGAGCTAATTCAAATATTTACAGTTTATTGGAATGCAAAATCTGACACTTCTTAATAAAGTGCAAGTTTAAAAGTAATCTGCAATATATAATATATAAATTCCCCTTTATTTGTCTCCCCTAAAATTGCTGGAACACAGAAAAATACTCGCTGATTGTGCCGGCAACCCAGTGAACTCTTAATTTCCTGATGTGGGCTGCTCCGCTGAAATGCCAAGAAGTGTTGTTTGCTCTGCCTGGTTCTCATTCTCTGCTTTTGTGACCTGCCTTTCTCTTGTGTTTTAGAAATGAGATGTGGGAGAGGGAGAAGTATTCTGTAGTCCAGCAGTTAGAACTATGAAGGGCTAATGAAACTGTTTAGGATTTTAGTGCAGCAGAGGCAGAATTGTCTGGATTATCAGGTATTTTTCTGTACAAGCAGAATATGTAAAGGTATAAACCATGAGGAATTGTGTGTGCTTTGCAGACTTGAACAGCATTTGTTTTAGTTAATATTTTTGCCTGAACACACACTTTGGGTAAAGTTTCATTTAATAGCTTGCAGGTATAGGAATTTTGCAGGGATACACTGAGGGTCAAAGAAAATGAAAGAAAGTACAGAGCCTGCTTGGATGATTCATAAATTTCCATGAATCCAATTATCTCTTTGAACATAAGCATTGGAGACTAAACTATGTTTGCTGATTAAATTATTTATCAATCAGCATCAAACCTAAATAGTATTCCTGCACCGCAGAGCAAAGGTTCAAATTAATTACAAGCAAAAGCAATAACTGCATCGACCTTATGTACTTTTTGTGGTTGTTTCAGATGCCCTGAACATGTGGCACTTGAGGGACTCAGAGGGACATTAAATTATAAACTTTTGTATCTGTTATGGGAAGAAATGCTCAAAGCTTGTCATGGTGCAATGACTCACTATTCAATGACCAAAGACAGTGGGAACCATCTCAGAGCAAAAATTAAGTAAAATAAAAATTTCAGTTTTTATGTATTACTAGAATACTGACAATTGTGCAGCATGACCTCACAGTGATTGCTTAAATTATTTTATTTATGCATATTAATAAACCATTGGAATGTAATGCCATTGTATCAGCCTGATCTCAATGCTAATAACAGACTTTCCAAAAAACTGACATTAAAAGCAAAGTTGTTGTCAAGGGTATATAACAGTAAATTTATGTTTTACAAAATTCCAGAAATCCAGACAAACTGACAAATAGTATCACTTAGTATGCATGATTCAGTGCCAATTTTCCAATCCATTTGATTTACAAATCGGTATGTCCAAATTTAAAGTCCAAAAATATGACACACAAAATCATTATTTTCTTACTGTGAGGTTAGGAAGGGGTGAATCACAGGGGAGATAGGACCTCCCAATTAGATTTGCTTAAAAACTTGTACACACAACCTGATCAGTACAATACTTCCTTTTGTATACCCAAAAATTGGCTGTCAATTTCATTTTGGATTCTAAATAACATCGGATGAGAAAATCGCCCCATGTGAACTAGGCCTAACAAGAAAGGAATTGAAGAATGACAACACAATTGGCTTCTCCTAAAAGGGAAGGCTGCGCTAATATCATAATGTAAGAATGGAAATTCAGATCCTTACAACAGTCTTGAACTGTTGTAACTGTACGACAGACTTGAAATCAAAATGTTTGTGAGTCGGTAACCTAAAAAAAGAAATACAAACATTTTTTCTTAAGTTTTTAAGAAATAATGTATTGCAAATATTTGCTTTTAAAGTCCTGAGTTGTTTGGAAGAAAAAATTTGTGTTTGTGGGATGCGGCAAAAATTTAGCTTGCTGGATTCTAGAGGGTTTGGAAAGTGTTTATTAACCTGATGGCTTGGACAATCTGCTGCTTTTTACAGGTTACCTAACCTTGGTCCCAGACCACAACTACGTAACCTATCAATACCAACAAAATACAAAAGTACAAAGTCCAGTAAATTTAACATGTGCAATGTACAATGCCTGAAACCTCTCATAGTGTTGCCTATACTATTTGTTAGGAAGACAGACTCACCAAAACATCACATGCCACCAAATGTCATATTCTCTGCAACCAGAATGTAGAAATTGGAAGAGAGGATTAGCTAAAGTAAGGATATCACATTAGACATTGTATACCATATATTAGGACAGGTTTATGTTTTCTTTATAAATATCTGTAGGAAAAAAGGAATTCTACAACTTAAACACAATGACTAGTTAGCAGGGGTGTAGTCGTAAAAAAAGGGTGGGGGACACGGTATTATCCATGGCGAGCGCTCATGCATGTGGTTCAATTTCTAAAAAAGTTTTTACCAACTCCTTTCCCCCCAATATACCATGGTCAATGACCGCCCGGTTTACTTAAAAGTATAAGTATAGTAAGAAGTGCCTCTATGAAGCGAACAGAATATTTTTTCCTGTTGATTTTCCTCTTCCATAGAAAGTTTTCTTCTGTTACAGGCAGTAATTATTAAACACAATGTCTGACTGATTTGTTATTGTATTAGGTGCATGTTATGTGGCCAATCTAGAAGTGAATTTTGCTTATCAGATTTTTTTTTTTTTTTTTTAAGGGTGCATGGTAATTTCAGATCATTATGGTTTAAGTCCCTATAAATGTTCTGTGCCATATGGCCAACAAAATAAACTGTAGGTATTAAAAATAAGCAAAGATTTAGCTTAAAATTGGGAAACATTTAAAGGAAATATTGAATGAGCTGATTCTACATTATAGATTATTTTTTCAATTGCAATGCCAATAGTGATAGAATACTGACTGACACTAAATAGCAGCATTTATAAAATGCTTAGTTGGATAATCACTTAAGTCAAGTGATACATCAGGAACGTGTTCCTTTTTCAAAGAAATGCTTAAAAGCTATAATCATCTTTTCACTGAATAAATGACTGAAGAATAGAAATAGTCACATCAGCTACCAAATGCCGCTGTCACTATGGAACAAACAAGACAATGGAGCAAATCTTGTCTGAAACATGCTCAGCCATATAGACACATTGTACAGTAAGTGATGTTTAAAGTTAACTAAAAAATATGGAATTTACCAGAGTCTAAGATATCTCTGAGGCATGTTCCATTTTTTAGTTGCTGCCCTCAGGCACACCGGTCAGGCAGCCATAAAGCAAGATTCCTAAAAATCAATCTCATGAACAAGCCTTAGGTCAGGATGGGTGCAGATAACAAATGTTTAGAATGGGCACTAGTTGGTAACTAGAAATAAAGTTAAATGATATGTAAAAACATAGCAGAAAGGATCATTAGAAGGGGGTCATAAAAATCGTTGGGGGTACAGAAGCCATTGACATCACAGGAGGCAAGAAGGTCATAGGCAGAAGCATCAGGGGACTTGGCACTTGAGTAGCAAAACTCAATTGCCTGCACACCAAATGAAGCCTAGCTAGTAAATGCCCTAGCCAATCAGTAGAGTCTCCTTCTGATTTGGACAAAGCCCAAAAGTATTATTATTTTGATATTAATAATAATTTTATTATTATTAATATTATTATTACTATTATTATTAATGAACAGTATTTATATATCGCCAACATATTACACAGCACTGTACATTAAATAGGGGGTGTAAATGACAGGCAGATACAGACAGTGACACAGAAGGATGTTAGTATAAATTTGGCTAGGCACTTGGAGGCACAATAGATGTGAAAAAGATGTGTTTGCAGACTAACAGTACCAGGACCTCCCTGCTTTTGCTCTATACATTCTGTGATCCTCTAACGCAATGCACTTTGCTTGCTTCATTAAAAATACATAGGAGAAAGAGGTCAAAAAGGTAAAACAAATAGGTCAGGCAATTAGCAGTACTTGGATAATCACTTTGTTAAACAGGTGCATGAGCAGTGTACTAGCTAAAACTATCTTTATAGGGATATACTTGAGTTGATGTTCTAAGTATTTCTCAACCTTTATATCATAGGAGAACCCCTTGAAATAACTTTCAGTTCTTTATGGAACCCCTGCTATATTTACTATATCTGCAGTGCGGTGGTCAATGTGAAGAATACTGTCTACATCCCTATTTAATGTACAGCGCTGCATAATATGTTGGTGCTATTGTAAATACTGTTTATTATCATTATTATTTATAATACATTGATGGTCAATGGGAAGAATGTCACAGATCAGTGGAAGAATACCAAAAAGATCATTGGTATCTGTTAAGCAGTCACAAACTGTTTATTGCTGGAGGGATCCCTATGGTTCCACGAAGCCCTGGTTGAGAAACTTTGTACTAAGACGTCTAAAATTTTCCTATCAGCTGTTGGCATGTTTTTGATGCTCATGTATGCGTTCAGAAATGCAAGGGATTTCATGTAGGAATTATCACACAGCCATATGCAATCTTTCTTGTTAGAGGCATGGGTGAAACCAGGGCAGTCTGTAGACTCAATGCCTGGACATTAAACTATGTCCAATGTTGGCCATACGAATTGCTGCAGCCCTGCCTTACATCTTAGAAACTGAAGCTGTCTTAACCACCTGGGCGGTTAACCCGAACCTGGTTCGGGGTAAGAAAACTTGCTACTATCGGTTACCCCGAACCAAGCACGGGGTAGCTAAAAATATAAACACGCGTTTCAGTGCAATCTGATTGTCATACAACATTGTATGACAATCAGATAAAAACTGAAAAAAAACACTTACCTTGTCCCCGCAGCTCTTCCGGAGACGTCCGTCCTCTTCTGTCTTTATCCGGCGTGTGCAGTGACGATTTCCGGGGTTTCCCGGTGATGTCGCTGCAAGCGTTGGTGCGGGCGGGAGGCGGGGCGGGAAATTCAAATAACTTTGTATTGAAC
>NC_092859.1:135458517-135459701 GCF_032062135.1 Pyxicephalus adspersus | reverse complement strand
TTTTTTATTTAATTTTATTATTAAAGGTAATTTTTTTTTTACATGATTGTGTGTTTCCAACTTTTTTTATATTCAGGATATCTACTAGACCCTTGTTCAGACATATTTCTGTAAGTTACAGGTCTACAATTAAAAAAAAAAAATATTTCATGAAAAACAGTGTACTGCTTTTGGTTTAGAAATCCAGACATCAGTGAAACGCCCAGGTGGTTAATAAAGATGTTTAGTGGGGTTTTCTTAGTGTATGATGTGAAAATGTTTTTAGTAGCCTAATGATATCATTTCATATATTAGTTCAGGATAATATTTTATTTATAGCTATGGAATGGTTTCCTTCAGTGAGGTAACTACATTTTAATATGAACTTGTTTTGCACTCCAGCTATCTAATGTTGAGCACACTGTGTGCGTGCTGGCTATGGAGGACATTAGCACCCTGTGATATGTTAACCTATTCTAGTATTGAAGAGGCTTACAGCATGACTCCTTCACACCCAGCCATTTCTTGGCAAAAGCCACAAAACAGATGTTTTGCCACAGGCACTAACTCAAGTTTGCTCATTCTGAGAAAACAGTCCAAGTGTTTGTGATCTGCATAGAAAACAGCAGAAGACCAAACTGCTGAACTTCCCAACTGAAAACTTTCCGTGATTGCTTTTGTGGATTATGGTATTTTTCCAATAACCCATCTGTCTGGCAATGCAGAACATAAAGTCCTGACAGCGAAAGGCACGTTCTAAGTGTACTTAGGGCACAGATTACCCAAGCCAGAAATGACTAATTAATTTGGGAGGGTGCGTGAATGATATTTTTGTGTAAGGATTAAAGGTTCAAAATATATTAAAGAAAGAATATTTGAGACAATTCTGCAGAACAGTTAATTGAAACTTCCTGTATCCCGCTACACATGGGAAATGATTGTTTGGTAAATGCTGTTCAGTTTTACAACTTTTCTTTGAAGTTTTTTCAATACTGAAGAGCAATTGTAGGTCATCAGCTCCCTTTGTGAATTTCCAAATGATGGGGACTTTATGATTTTTTTCATGTCATCCTTACAAGTTTGGAAGTTATTTGACAACATTCATAGACATCTATTTGTCTGACAATAGTCACCCTGTTATAAATAGCCTTATTGGCCATTGAACAAGTTGATCTTTAACCACCTTGCCGTTAAGCCCGACCTTC
>NC_092859.1:135451236-135456826 GCF_032062135.1 Pyxicephalus adspersus | reverse complement strand
CTAGCCATTTTTTTTTGCCCGTACGAAGGTCGGGCTTAACCGCTAGGAGGTTAAGTAACATTGTTTTTGTTGTCAAAGTAAATGCCTTATCTGGGCATCAGTATAGTAAACAGTTTTACATATGGAATATATTTTTTGAAGTTCTAAAACATGAAGATATGTTGGTTTCCAGCAGCAAGAATTTGAATGTAGGAAGTAAAATAGGTTCTGGTTTGTAAAGAATGGAAGATTTGGTGCAAAGTGGCTGCAAGAGTGATGGCTGGAGAGTGTGTAAGGCTTCCAGCTTGACTCAAGAAACCCAGAAGTTAAGGACAATTTGTGGGATGGTGTTGAGTCCCAGGCACCTTTGTAGTGTTGTTCTAATTTGCCTCATTTTGGTTCAAAGTCTGTTTGGAGATAAATTTTTAAATTCAGAATATTCTGAATTTTATCCAAAATGTGCCCTTTACTTGAACATTGTGCACAGTAGCCGGTTACGGAAAACTCTGTTTGGCTTATGGTGCCATATTTACATTAGTCACAGGTTGTCAAGGGGCAGGGATGCCACCAGCTGGTGGTTTTTAGGAGGACAATAATCCCATACAAATCCAAGCCTTGAATTTAAGGGGTCTATTGGGCCTATTTATTGACCAGCTCCATCATTTTTAATTACCATCATTACCATAATGACACAATTGGAACCTTATTTGCAGAGACAATTTCTTGTTGCAGCGAAGTTTGTGTATCACAACATCCCATAGTGGAACAGAAGTAATGATAACAGGAGATGACATACTTGCAGAGTTTGGCTACAAACAGCACATACGTCTTTCTTTAAATACATTTTCTTTTTTCACAATCATAAATGGTTTGCTGCTACTGTCTAACTGTGGAAGAACTTACTTCTGAATCCTACCCAGTCCTCTAAATCTAGAGGAAAGTAGTTTCCTACTCTAGTGCCTGCTTCCAAAAATCACTCCCCATCTGCTGTCCCAATGGAAAAGCATGCTTTGTTGTCATTGGACTCCGGGGTTGGTAAGGTCTTGTATTGGATGGCTTGGGAAGTGATTCTGTATGAGCATTTTAAGCAGTGTGTGTGTGATAATCTTTATACTAATATGCTCTATAAGCCTCTCTAATAGCTGTGGCAGACAGGGATAGGTTTATACAGCCAGGGTAGCAAAAAAAAAACCCTACTAGGTGGCCATGGTTCTCCTAGTCTATGGCCTTAATGGCTTGTTGTAAAATTGGTTGCCGTTGCCTGGAAGACAAAAAATAGTTTTATTTTTTTTGTGGAAATATAATTAAGCTTGTTCGGGTCAATTTGAAACTTGAACTGCTGTACAAATTCACCTGTTGGGACTGTCTATAGGAATTGAAAAAAGACTATTATCTTTACACATAGAATATTTATCTTTATCCATAAAATATTTAGAACAACCAGCTGTGCCTAATCCCATCATAAAAACTACAAGCAATTCTTAGTAAAATACATTTTTACAGAAATAGGAAACTGTAGATGAGCCATAAATGCACCAACATTGTGAGTAATATACCATGTGTAATATTCCAGTTCCTGAAATGATCAAACCCCTCTGGGTACAGCAATGACAGCCACACCTAATATTGTTTGTTGTTTTTTTTGGCACATGAACAATAAAAAGACTGTTTCCTTATCTATGGAAAAGGGAGCAAAATGAACTTGGAAAGAAGAATCGTGTTTGAACCAATACATGATGGACAAACAGTGCATCATTTTATGCTTATTTTTTTTAGCCAATATTGCGATTATTTTTTTGTATAAACCATGATCTGTATGATTCTAATTATCTAATTCTATTAAATAATAATACAAACAGGTACAGATTAAAATAATGACAATACAGAACTCAGACAAACTCCACAGATTGACATTTATTATACCAAATGTTTGTTTTATGCTCCCATACTCAGAAAATAATTTAGCTAATAATAAATAATTGAAAATAATACACACAGAAGCAATAATACCACATGTCTCTTTTGGCAGTGTGTCTTTTAATGACTAATGTGTCTTTTCCATCCCCAGAATGTGTGCTTCACAAAAGTGAATCTTCCACACAGATATAAATTACAACATTCACAGAGGCTGGAAAGCCATCAAGATTTCTCAAGGCCAACAGCAAAAAGCCTAAGGGATAAATGAACACAGCAGGGATTTGTTCAGGGTAGAAGATACCGTGTATTTAACTTGGAGTTCCATCTGTGGATTTGTAAACACAGGGAGATGTTCCAAACATTCTATAGTGAGTCACTGACAAAAACCAGTGGGAACACCAGGAAATTTAATAAGTGTCTCTTGTCGTGGGAAGGGACCATTTTGGGGCAATGTGCTTTGACCTTTAGTCTTAGTAGAGATTTACTGTACCTGTGTTAATGTGGATGTGAAACTTTGTCCTAGACTAACAGAGAGCAAACAATGTGGGCTTGTATAGTTCTGCTACAAAAATAATCTATAAGAAAAATACATGTTTGACAAGTAATCTGTGTTCATGTTGATGCAGAGCAGACAAACTATGCAATAGACACACATCATATTCAAGATAACTAGAGGTCATACACAAATATATAAGGATGAAGAACTGAAATACATTTTTATGTTGTGCCTATTTTTGCACTTTCTTGGCCTTTTATAGAGGGGACATTATTATCTCACACAAGCATGTAGGGAAGTCTATCTATTATTATTTACTTGTATTTACAGTATAAAGTACCAACATATCACAAGCACAGGAAAAACATACAGGCTTTCGCTGAAATTTGAACCTGGGACCTCAAACTGTTGAGTTAACTGTGCTGCCCATCTAGCACTCATTATTGGAACCCGACTGGATCCTGGCCAGGTGAAAGAATTGATCTCTTGGGGGTTCCCATACTTTTTATCACCTGACCTTCTAATCTATATTCCCAGCACCCCTATAACAGCACCCCTATACTCAACCATACATGTGTATGTATAGGACATTTTATGCTTCTTATTTACTATGGATGAAGAAGAACCAGGTGACAAAGCATTTTCAGCAAAAAAGGCAAATGACAGAAATTAGAAAAACGTAAGGAAGTATAGAAGTTAGAGCTGGTGGGCAGCATTGTGGCTTAGAGGTTATCACCCCGGCCTTTTCAGTGCTAGTATGAATCTCAGCTGGCTTCCACCCAAATCAAACTTAGACTGTATTACAGACGTATGACCATGGTAGTAATTTCTCTGACTACCCTGAAGACCTATGTGAACATATTCTCTGTCATCTCAAATTACTTAGATTAGTGATAAAATACCTGGTGTGTTGGTTGAGTTATATCATACAGTGTACAAAACCTAGTAACACCCAAACATTTGAGATGTAGATGGTGTGATGTCTCAAACAGCAAACTCGCCATCAACTATGGAGATCAGTAGTGCTGAATATGATGATACTGATGGTAGACACTCTCCATCAGAAACGCCACATAATAAACACCAATAATAATTAATAAATGTGTTATTTGATGTTACAACATGTTTTGGAGCAAATTTTGGGTGAATGAACATATAGGCATAGAAAGGTACAAGGAGTGACACCTTCTATTGAAATAAAAAGTCCCCATGTGTTTCCCCCTGCTTTTTATTAGTTACCATACGAATGTTAAGAGATCACTTAATCTGTTGCCAATTGGTGGAAAAATTAATATGTCATTTGGTGTACTCTGTATAAATATTTTGACATTGATAAGTGGATTTACAGAAGCAAACTTGTGTAATTGGGACTAAAAGGATGTTATCATGTTATGAAGTATTGTCATATGCCACAATGCATGTTTTAACTCATGCGTCGATCACAAAGGCTCAACAACCAACAATAATAACCTGTTGTACTACTATAGCTAAATAACTGATGGTGTTTCTTATTTAGGAGTTAAAATATTTAAGAGAACCCTGCACTTTTTTTTAATAGAAAAAGAAATTTAACACCATGTACAGCAATAAGGCATTCCCTAAGCATGTTATTTACAGGATTTGGAAATTTTTAATGTTGAATCCACAATGGAAGTCTACATGGTATTTACATCATATTTACAAGTCTACATGGGCAGCACAGTGGCTCAGAGGTTAGCACTCTGCCCTTTGCAGCGCTAGGTCCTAGGTTTGAATCCCAGCCAGGTCACTATCTGCATGGAGTTTACAGGTTCTCCCGGTGTCTGCGTGGGATTCCTCCGGGTACTCCGGTTTCCTCCCACATCCCAAAAACATGCAATTAGGTTAATTGGCTTCCCTCTAAATTGCCCTTAGACTACATTAACCACATATGACTATAGTAGGGACATAGATTGTGAGCTCCTTTGAGGGACAGTTAGTGACATGACTATAGACTCTGTACAGCGCTGCATAATATGATGGTGCTATATAAATACTGTGTAATAATAATAACTTTTTGCCTTGGTATAAATTCTTTATATATTTAATTACCTTGCCTATTATTTATACTGTATTTCATCTTTTCCATGAACATTTCTGCAGAGCAAAACTTGGTATCTCCACTTATCCATAGTGGGCACATGGCAGGGTCACCCACTTAATTGAAATATATTGCCTGCAAATGCTAGCTGTGTCACTGCTCACACTGAGATTCTGGCGACACCGACAAGCGTTCAGAGCAGAACATTGGGACAGAACATTATTTTTCCTGGCAAGTGGTGATTGCAGCAACAGGCAACAGGGACACGTAAATATGAAATCTCTAATAAATCGTAATATTTATTACTTCATGTTGTGTTTAGTCTGGAGTTTTATTTTAAATTAACATTCAGTGATAGATGTTAACACACTTGTAATGTAGTTCCCACGATGCTTCAGGGCTATTAAGAGTTCAATAAGCACTGTGGTATTTGAAACTATACTTTATGAGGATTTTAAGCCCAGTGTTATTAAACTAGCCCTCTGGTTCAATTGGCAGGTTATTTTTGTGCACCAGATAGTCTTTAATAGTTTAATCACCTTGTTACATATATGGAGGAACCGAGCTAGAGTTCTCCAGCATCCAAGATGCACATGCTAAAATGTCATACAGGTTCACTAAACATTTCCCCCTATGAGATAAAGCCATTGGAGTTTATATGCAAAGTGTGGGCCTTCTCATTATAGGTCTAAACATGATTGACTACCTGAAGTGACCAATAGCCAATAAAGGGGAACTAAGGTTCTCCTTTTAAAAAAGCTTGACCCCTTTTGCAAAAATCCCTCCTAACTGCCTGATCTGGTAATTTGTCAAAAAAGCTGATGTGTACCTGTGCAGAATACCTGGCAATCCCAGCTTCTTTGTATGGGCTAGGAATGAATAAAGTCCAGCATGTCTGCATAGGGGTTATGTCATCCGGGCCAATGAAGATGGCTGAAGATCGTCTCCAGGAAGACAAAAAGGAAAAAGTTGGTAGGGCCTTGCAACGGAAAAGGGACAGGTGAGTATCAAGGGTTTAGTTCTGCTTTAAGGAATGTCCCCCAGTGCAGATGCCAGAGTCGTACAGGTAGCCCCCGGGTTACATACCAGATAGGGACTGTAGGTTTGTTCTTAGGTTGAATCTGTATGTAAGTCGGAAC
>NC_092859.1:135439350-135450777 GCF_032062135.1 Pyxicephalus adspersus | reverse complement strand
GGGCCTTGGGTGAACAATAATATTTAAAGAAATGCCCCCCAATGAAGATGCTTGAATGCCAAGCATAAAATGGGTAGGCTAGGATAACCTTCAAAAAATGCAGCTACTGTTGGCCAGTCATAATGTTATTTTTTTGATTGATAAAAAACTGAACAGAAGAAGCAATATTGTGGAACTTGAGAACATGGGTTATCCGAAGTAGACATGGCACAATACATGTGTTTAAACCAGTGTGATTAGGTCATAGTAATTCAAATTTTTATTAACATTATAATAACCAAAATATTTCCTTAAACCTGAGTACTACAGAGCAAATAACTTTCCAACTTTACAAAACATGCAAATTTTGTTCTGCAATTTGTCTTTATTATACAGGCAGCAAAACTCTGCTTGATATTTGCAAGTGAAATGAAGGTCGTTTTTTTAATGCACCTCCACACAAAATGAACAGAAAAAAATGGTATTTGAGAACTGGTAAAAAATGAGAAATTAAAGGTAGGAAAATGTCTAATAGAACTAGTTAAGGCAAACCAAAGCCTAAAAACGGGTTACGCAAAGACAACTGTTATTCAAAAGGAAAAAAAAAAAAACTGTTTTGCTAGAACTAACAAGCAGAGCAAAAGGACATCAGTTTTTTTTTTGCACATTAGCATAAAAAATGTAACAACAATATTGTTAAAGTTTATTTATGAAGTCTGCATCCACTGCTGCAATTTTTTCATATTCCTGATATACGGAGCGGTGTCTGGCTGCTCCAACCCTACATATATGGCTAAGCTCCAATTTTTGTGCCAAGGGACAATCTGTATACATTAAGCATTCTTTCTTGCAGAACCCTGTTTCATTTTGGTATGGAAGTACTTTAATTTATTGTTACCTTTTTCCTGCTGAAAACCTTCAGAGGTAAATTGGAGGTTCACTATGGTAGATAATCACTAAGCAAACCACTTGTATATCTGCATTACTTTTAATAATAACTATTTTTTTTATTAAAGGTTGCCTGCACCCTGATAAATGCTTGGTCATTATTATTATTATTATTATTATTAATAATAATAATAATAATAATAATAAACATTATTTATATAGCGCCAACATAATATGCAGCGCTGTACATTAAATAGGGGTTGGAAATGACAGACAGATACAGACAGTTACACAGGAGGAGGAGAGGACCCGAAGAGCTTACAATTTAGGAAGTACATTTGTGTGTATGTATTATCTGTAATCTCAGTTAAAAATAATATTTTACTCAAATTATAACCCTTCATTTTTATAGCTGTCTTTAGGCTTTGTGCCAAGGGCTTCTCAGGTATAAAGATATTAGGAATATAGAAAGCTGCTGTTAACTGTCACTGTGTACAGGGGGTATGAGAATGTTGATATTTTCACTTCAAAGCATTAACACTCAAGAAAAAAAATGTTATTTTATGTAAAATCATTGAAAGATTCCAAGGCCGTAGTGAATACTTTTTCATCAGTGAAGCTGGGTGATCCTGCAGACCTGGGTTGGATTTTTTAAAAGTCATTTGGTTTTCATTAGCAAATGTTTTCAATTCTGAAACAGATACATTCCAGGTTTTCCGGATCATCTAGGTTCACTGATGAAAGTGTATACTCTCCAGCATTGGAGAACTTTATTAAACCAGGGTCACAGGCTCCAAACAGCCTTTCTGCCTGGGCCATACCTGGCCTCAGGCTGCAACTCCTCATCTCAAAGACCTGGTTCTTTTATTATAATCAATGGCCAGGTGCTTCAGATCCATCCTCAATTCTTGGTCAGGGAAAGGGAAGGAGTGCCTGGCCCACCAATTTCTTCCAGGACACTCCGGGCCTGGATCCCAAATAAAGAGCTTCAATTCTTCAGCAACACAATTAAGCATGGCCCTATATAAGCCCTTACATTCCTTTGCCATGGAAAGCTGAGGTATATGATGCCAAATATTTCCTGAATTTGGCATCAGGAATTTTATTCTACCGCATAATGTATATGGGATTAGCATCAAATGGCAGGCTGGCAGTGAGTCGGTGAGGCAACACCATGCATCAGGGCTGCTGTCTGTGTTTATTAACCAAAACAGAAAAACATAATATTCTCCCTTGCAGAAATCAAAAAATATACAGCCTCCTGGCTAACGTAAAAGAGCTTGTCCTAGCTGGCTTCGACTGAGCATCAGAAACTGTGGAACCCAAAATTAAGAATTTTCCCTTCCTATAGTCACTCGGTGTCATCCAAACCTGCTCTGAAACCCTAAAAACCAAGCATGGAACAATTTATAAATTTATAACCAGCAGAGGAACCTAGTAGTTCCCTGCAAACAAAACACTGGTTTTACCTCAATAGTAGTATTGTCACGGTGGATGCTTCATGTCACCAGCTCAGTTGGCAGAGACATGTGCAGGGGGCAGAGTCTAAGCAGCTGACAACCAGGTTGTGGCCCCTGTGCACGCAGAGGCAAGTGACTGCTGACAAACAGGAATCAGGGGAGGTGCAGGAACGTGAGACACAAAGTAGACGAGCAAGCCAAAGGTCAGGGTAGGCAGCAATCGGGAATAGAAAAGGTAAAGCCGGGGTCAGGACGCTAACAATCTGGAACATCAGACACAAACTGGAACACTGGGAACCTGGGAGCAGAGCCAAAGGAACTCCTTGTTCAGGCAACTTTCCCTTTTAAAGGGAAGGTGAGGCGATGAATAGGGGGCATGTGACCTGCTAGCATCCTATCCTACCACAAGAGGGAGTGCTGGAGAAGAGAGGTTGGTGGTGTTCACACCTCCACCAGCAGGGGGGGTGTATCTGTGGAACATTCTAGTCATCTGAGCCAATGGAGCAGCTGACTGGGAATCACATGACCTGGACCAGGAAGTGGGCTGAGGAGGTGATCCCTGAGCAGAGCTGGTACTGGAAGCAGGGGAGTGCAAGGTGGGTGACACTAAAGGGGGCACAGATCCCCTGGTCCTGCGGGAATCTGTGACAAGTATACTGTGGCCCCCTGTACTATCCATCCCTAACTTTTGGTAGTAACACAGATGACCTTTTTGTATATATTGCCAAGCGTTTTGTAGCTCTCTGGTCTGCTTTTTAAATGCCTCTTCTCTTCTTTTTAAAATGCATCAAAGTGTCCATAAATAGACCTATACAAGCGATAAGGTGCAGGAGTTAGGGTCCTCCTGTAGAACATGTTTCACTTTGTTTGTTCTCCCGTGTCTGTGTGGGTTTCCTCCGGGTACTCCGGTTTCCTCCCACACCCCAAAAAACATGCAGTTAGGTTAATTAGCTTTCCCTCACAAAATTGTCCTTAGACTGTAATAAAGACATATGACTTTGGTAGGGACTTTAGATTGTGAGCCCCTTTGAGGGACAGCTAGTCACATGACTATGGACATTATTAACCAAGGTAAATTTAAAAATATAAACACAATTCCATTTCATCCATTAATTGTGTTCCGCTAAGATTTCTGCAAGAAGTCAGCCAAAGCATTGTATTTAGCAGGATATTTAGTTGCTTATGTACAGATGAACATAATTGCAATTATTCCAATTGTAAAGTGTTTTTTGTGTTTTGTTTTCATCTTTCAGGGCTGCAAGGTATAAAAATAAACTTTATTTTAAATAACAGAGTCTCTTACTCATACAGTATTTTGGAGCATGTTATTGCATTGTAAGAGGTGATAATTATAATGCTAAGTATCGTAATTATGATCATTATTCATGATAGCAAGGATAGCTCTTCCTTTTTGCAATGTAGCAAGGTATCCCATGAAGCCAGGTTACAATGTATTCACAGTCACACATGATTTCAGGTGATCTGATTTGCGAGATGGGGGGTTGGCAGAAGTTGTCTGACTATATTTTCTTATGAGATGTGAGAGTAAAATTTGGAGAATTATTTTTAACTCTTTTCTTAGAAAATGGAGAAACACCACTAGTCATTAATAATTTAGGGTTTCATTTCTACAGGTTTGCTGGTTCCATATATATGACAACTTATTATAATATTGCTCTATGCTAAACCAAACTATGTGGTCCATCTATAAATGTTTTGATCCACGCTTACCCAGTTTTTAATTAAAATGTTCACATTTTTCACTATAGTATCCAAAAGGAAATTGATGAATTGATGAAAAGGAAAATGAATGAACTATCCTACATTTTTCAATTTAAACCCTATGTAAAAAAAAGTGTAAATTTTGCATAATTGTTGGGCAGTTCTGGAAAACAACAATTTAAAAGTAGACCCCTATATGATATAAAACTTTTAGTATTTAATTTTATCAAAACAGTTTTCACGAGTCCTGGTAATCCAACTTATTATTCTTTACTATTACTCTATTTGTGATTCATATTTGATGGTCCATATTTTTACATTTTTTGGTTGTATAAAACATTTCCTGTGATATTAACATCATTCTCCAGGCATATTTGCTTCTATATATAGATGGGGACTGGCAGGTACACAGCCCTCATTTTATTTAAGTCTGAGAACTTTCAGTGCTAATCTTACATTGCAATCTTACAGTTTCCTCAAGCTTTATAAAGGAACTCTTAGTCTAAAAATAGAGAAGGGGTCATTAGGATGCCAGAGCGTGTGTGAGCGTTCAAAGTGAAAAACTCACAACTTAGATTAATCATTTTATTAATATGGTGTGTTCCAGATGGGAAGTGAACAAGGCAGCAATTTGTGCACATTTTCTTCCAGACTTGAGAATAATCAGTCTGAGCTGTTGTGGGAAGATAATGTGCTCAGAGAATCTTCCCAGAGGTTTGGCATGTACAGTTTCATAACCTATGACATCACTATCATATTTATTGGATAAGAATTAGATATAAGAACATGGACATTTTCATGTTACCTTAAAAAAGAACATGGAGCCGTTTTGTCCAAATAATAGTTATATTCAGAACAGCGTATTATGTATATAGCCATTAAGGGCAGATATTTTGTTATGAAATATTCAAGTTTAATCTTGTTTTCTTACAGAATATCTACAAAGATGCACATAAAGCTTCAGGGTAGATTGGTGATAGATATAGAAAGAGAGAGAGATGAACAGATAATGAACGGAGCAGTTAGTAAGTCGCCATCCCTTAACTAAGTTTGGTGGCAAACCTTCCCCAACCTTCGCTTTGCCTGGGGAAAGTACTTACCCCCCAATGGATAAGAAGGTTCCACTTGTGGGTGAGCACTTACCACCTGGGATAGCTAGCATTGGAAAGTACATGCCTCTTGGACTAACTAGAGTTAGGGGATGGGGTGGAGAAATACTGTAAAAAAAATACTACAGGTCAGTAGGATGATACTGTAGGTATAATATAGGTCATAAGGGTCATATACTATAAGTAAACAAAAATATTCATATGTCAAGGTGTTTATTATATATCATATTCCAACTATATGGATGTTTATTGAGAACAATATTTAACATATACCATTCAAGTAAGGGCATTTGTAATGATCTGAATCTCCAAATTTAATAGAAATGTTTATAATAGCACAGCCTTACATCTCAAAGAAGTTAGTAGAGATGTGGCATAATAACCAAGCAATAATTTGTAATATTATTGAATAATTTGTTTATATTCCATGCAAAATATTAGTTTTCATTATTATGCTTTGTGATTAGTACATTAGGGATCACCTCTTTATAGCGTCATAAGGAAAGCAGCAATATCAGAGGGAAAAGTCCACCAGAAGGTGTCTGAGGAAAGGTTGTTTAGTCTGGAGCAGAAGGGCCTCCAAGGTTAATAAATTACCTTTTGTTAATAAAAGGGAGTTCAGAAACAAGTTTATTAATCATGCCTTACATGGAACAAGGGGACATTTGTGCAAGTCAGTAGTAAAATACTTTAATGATAAGGCAGATTCTTGATGGTATGAATGGTGCAGGTGCGGATACTAGGAAAGGTGGTTCCACGAGGTCTTACAGACTTAAAATTATATGCAAAAACAAAAAACAAGAATATAGCCCCAAGGTTTGATCTAAGATGGAATTCAGTTTTTGCTTAGGAATAGAGAAATATTTATTTTTCCTAAATGTATGCTAGTCACCATCTGTAAAAATGATTCCATATGGGAAATTTCACTGTAGAAAATGTTAGTGGGTGGAAAGAGTAACACTGGCTGCTTTGAAAAAAGAGGTTCATAGTGCTTCCATAGTAATTCAAGAAAGGATCATAGGGTTCTGGAACATATAACATACAAATTGAATAAAAATGTACTTGGCTGGGTCATTGGGAGTTAGACATCAAGCATTGGAATTCTAGAGGCACTGCTGTCTTTTGTACCTACCTTCAGTATCTTGGTATCATTTTACCTTTCATAAACTCCACCACAAACCCAAAACACAAGTTGGTAATGGGCACTTTATCATACCTTGCATACAGATATTTTATAGCCTAATAATTGTAAAACATGAAAGCCATGGCTTCAGTAGTGTAGGCTTGGGGAACAAAAAGATAATTTTACCGGAAGTTACTAGCAGAATGAATTTATTTTTGAGTGATGTTTCCAATGCAATAATTAACAGTAACTCTGCAGAACGAGGAATCTAATGTATGGTGGTGGATGCACAATTACTAGTATGTCAGAATATAACTGTGTATCTTAATGAGTGAAGAAACACTCATGTAACATCTGCCACTCACACAAGACATGGGAAGATAGTAAGCTATGCATTGGTACAGGAAATGGCAAAATGTGCATGTGGGTAGACTTTAGTAGTTTACCACCTTGGGCACCAATGAAGTTTTTTGATTTCAACTTTTGTTCTTGGAACTTTTTGGTGGAATAAATCTCCCAAGTTCTTATTCCCAAGTACTTTTATTTGGGGGATTTTGCTTTTATCTTGAAATTATTACTCATATGAGTAGTTAACAACAAGCATTATTATCAATACATAATAAATTAACCCTGATAATTTAATACCTTGTCTTGGATCTACATACCTGTTCAAAAAAATGACAATGCTATGTATAAATCACATACCCCTCAATAACCCAAAATCTGTAGTGTATTAAATATCAAAAATACTTGATTATGTAAAAAAACATCCCTTGGATGGGTATGAAAAAATAATCCACGTAAAAATAAAAAAACAAAAACAAATATATTTTTCTCCTAAACCCTGACATCAGCTTTAACCATGTCCCACAAGGCACCTATTAGTTAAGGGCACCCTTGTTGTGGAAGTGGTACACCATGAAGGTCACACAGACTGATATCGGTATGAAAGAGGCCAGGCTTACTGGGTCTTCAAACATAGTGGGGTGAGGGGATTTCTTTAGGAGTCTCTACTTTTTTAATGCTCTTCAAAAAAGGAAAAAATACTGCAATAATTAGATCATAAGTTGTTACAACTAACATTGATCCTTCTAATTATTCTATCAAAAATATTACAGTTTGTTATAAAGGTTTATGCTTAGTTGGTTGTTTATGCACAATTTCCTGTGTGTAATTTCAGAATTTTTATTCCTTTATAAAACCTTTAAAGACATTTAATGTTCTAAAAGTGCACAAACGTAAAAAAATTAGGGTGTAGCAATATAAAAAGTACTGATTTAATTTATTCTTGATAAACCGTCCCCAAAGCCACTTGAACCTAGCAAATGACTTCCTATACTGAGTTGTAGGTAAACAGATTTCCTTTCTCAGGGTTGGCTGTTTATGTGTAGATGTCACTGGTCATGATTCAGGGGAATTTACTATTGACCTTCAACAGCAGACATCTGACACGATGTAAACTCAGCAAGGAACATGTATGGGAAACCGCCTGCAGCACCTCTCGCTTCTTCTTGCATATACAGCTATCCTGCAAACAGCTTCTCCTATATCAGTTCTTTGGACATCAAAATAATAAATATTGTATAATCTTTAAACTTTGATGCAGTCGGTAGGGTATTGTCAGTTTATTTTGCTTAAAACGTTTATCATTGTGAGTTAATAATTCAATAGAAGCATATTTAATGCCAGGCTTTCCCACACCTCTTTGCAAGGGAAATGTTTGTATTGGCAACCCACAAAAATCAATGCAGCTGCCAGGCACTTATCCGATACTAGCTCTACTGCTTGCCACAGTAGGACTAAGACTAAGTTAGGATGGCCAGTTCACAATCGCTCTGTTAACCACTCTCAGACTCCGGGGTTGTTCAGTAGTGGTTTTGACAGGCATATACAGGCAGCTGCTGTAAGTGATTAAATGCAATTGTGTTAGTACGCTTGTACAATGACACAATAATTTTAACAGCTACAATTCTTTTTAATGATATCAAAGATAGTGAATGTCTTTGCAGAATGCAGATCATCTTTTTTTTAATGATATCTCCTAGATTGACAATAAGCACGCTCAGTGTTTGGCTTTGGGTCTGTCAAATTCCACCCAAACATCAACCATTTGGTTCAGAAGGAAGAATATAAATGATTATATTCAATGAAGGTCAGTTTTGGGGTTGAGCTTTATGGTTTACCTTTCATTGACAAGTGTTAAGGCCCTAGTCCACACCAGTACTCACCAACTGCCAGTCAACCAATCTAGAACCACACTCTTCACCTATAGCAAGCGCCCGCTCGGCTTCGGGAGGCCAGTTGCACAATCCCAGGACATGGTTGTCCCCAGGACTTCTGTGCACAATAATGGCTTTTGGGTAAGAACTGACAGAGGACCAAGTGCCCGCAGATAAGGCAGTATAGGAGAGGCCAACAGAGGCATGTCCAGAAAACAGAGACGGATCAAAAACAGTTAATTAGTGTGTCAATCAAGGTATCAAAGGGAAAAGACAAAGCAGAGTCAGGGTCACAGGTAAAGGTCGGTGCAGGCAGCATTACAGGGTCAAAAAACAAGGAGAGTCAGCAACAGTAAATCCCAGTGATAAAACACCAGCAGCAGGTTAGCTAAGCATAATTTCCAGCAGTTAATTGAAGAGGGAACCTAATCTTCTACTGAAATTCCCATTCAGCTATGCTCAGCCCCAGAGTATGTGCCTGGGATGCCGAGAAGGTACATCTCGAGTGACACTGGCGGGCAGAATAAACAAGGTGTGACAAGGTTGCGATGGTGCACAGGATCACCACCCAGAGAAGCATCACCTAACACGTGAAGTATGATTTCTAGGGTCGTATGCTATACCTGTGAATGACAGGTATAGTTTGGCTCAGAAAATCTTTCTATGTTGTTTTAGTCCACCAGCCACATTGGCTGAACCATGTGGTGTTGTATGTCCTTAACCTTGTGGTGTTGGTATGTCATTGACGTTAAACAAACCAAACAGTGACAATATCAACTTAACACTTGTGGTAAGAGGATCAGCAATACACAACAAGGAAGCAGAATATACATGCTGCACCAATATGGTAACTTCCATATACCAATTCATCTTCAAACTGCAAGGAAAAAAAGTTTTTAAACATCAACCTACATTGATAAGACAACAAGACAACGGTTCCTTTGCAGTGCAAGACTGCTATTTAAATCACAGCATTATACCGCATAAAGAAGCAACACAACAATTGCTTTTTCATTTATGTTCATGGAGCTGCTGCATAATTAGCAGTAGAAAATTACCAGTTTTGTAACTTTCAATTTAAATCTCAAACTCTAAATTAGAAAACCGCATAATATTGGGATGTTGCAGAAGATTATTTCAAATGGCTTCACCCAGAATGGATTTTGTATTATGACATTACTTGTGCTGCTGTGTGTGGATATTTTATATTGGTGACACATATCTTTTAAGTTAATGTGCAGAGGAAATGAGAAGTATATATAAAGAGTGGGTACATTACTCATTTTATGGGTTAAAAGTACATTTGAGCAGTTTTTCACAGATATACTCATAGACAAAATGGAATTATTTTTCCATACTCAAACTTCTCTACAGAATGGGAGAATGTGGAGGAGAGACTGGATGTGGGTGGGAAGAGAGCCATAGCCATAAAATAAAACTTGAACTGCATTGAAAGGTTTGTAATGTATAGAATCTGAACAGAAGAGCAATAATAGTAAGTTATGACTCTCATCTCCTCAATCATGCAAGATAAAGCATTGGAAATGTGGATTTATGGGGGCAGTGAATTGGATGACACAGCGAGAAATGAGATTATTCACATAAAATGAAGTCCTGTAGCCTGTCCAGCCCTCATTTTTCTTAGCGCTTTGCTGTGAGCACCCTCAGACACTTCTAAGATAATGGAATAGGAATCGTGTATGTGATGTGCTGTGATTACCCACTTCAGTTCTCAGTGTTGCTAAAAGTATATTCCAAACCTTTTACTAAGATCACATTACCTCTTTAACAGATTAAAGCTGAAATCCATTCTTACTTTTAATACGGCACAGGTATAAAGGCTCCTCTCCTGTACCAAAATGTCTTCATCTGATTTCATTGCACACTGTGAGCTTCCTACAATAGGCAATAAAAGCTACATCAAGTCAGATAGAGCCAACTTCATGGCTGATGAACATCCAATATCATCTACTGCTTTTCTATCTTACTGTCCCTGTTCCCATATCCTGTCATTGGATCCCAGCCCATTTATTCATTTCAAACCTGGCAGAGCCAGGAGAGGGGATGCTTCTGCATCTTATTTTTGCTTTAAAGCTGAACTCCAGCCTTATCTTCAGTCTTACGCAATTGTTCAGGATACTGTCCTGTAATGACATAACTTACTCTGATGTACACTGCACAGTCAGCTTCTCATAATGGGCATTAACATCTGCAGAGATAGTATGCCTTATTTTATGACAGATGGACATCCAGCATCATTTACCCTTTTCCTCCAAAATTAAACTCTCCTTGATCAACCCAAATGTATTAAATGGATTTCATTTCTTGAATAGCAGAGCATGACATTTGGGCATTATTACCGCTTTGTGTATGCAGAAAGTTATGTTCAGCACACTGGCAACCCCTTGATAGCTGGTATCTGCCTGCAATTAATGTGATGATTTCATTGAAATTTAAATAAGATATTGCATGAAAACAGAAATATATTTATGAATTTCATTAGTATGCTATGAAGGAGGAAAAGGAGGAACCAGGGAAGGAAAATCTATGAAGGCTATGTTTCAGCCTCAACAAAATTTAAAAAAAAAATAAGAAAAATCTCCCCTTGGTGGGAATGACTATGGTAGGGTATGGTTAGATGCCCAAACTAACAGCTTGGCTCAGCGCAGAGCTAATCACATTTACTGAGGAAATTTACATTATGAAATTGTTTTGAAGGTGTTTTGTTTGTGAAGATTAGGTCACAATATACATTGTATCAGTGTTTCTCTACCTTTTTAACATGGGGAACCCTTGAAAAAACCTGAAAGCTTGGTGAATCAGTGCTAAAATGACTATATCCACAGCTCACAGTACATTAGTGTGGGGCTCAGTGGGAAGAATGGTTTTTACATTGCTAGTCATTGTCACCCTTACAGATAGCCAAA
>NC_092859.1:135434728-135437977 GCF_032062135.1 Pyxicephalus adspersus | reverse complement strand
ATAATAATACTATTAATGTTTTATTTTAAGGTATATTTTCAGGGAACAGTACAGGTGTACCTGTTTAATTGTTTGTTAACACAACTATGTAATCATCCAATCACATGGCAGCAACTCAATGCATTTAGGCATGTAGACATTGTTGAGGCTACCTGCTACCTACTGAGCATCAGTATGTGAAAGAAAGTAACTTTGAATCTGACATGGTTGTTGGTGCCAGGCGGGCTTGTTTGAGAAACTCCAGAAGTGCTGGTATTTTAAAATACAACCAACTTTAGTGTTTGCAGGGAATGGTTCAAAAATATCCAGTGAGCGAGTACTTGGGGCAAAAATGCCTTGTTAGTGCCAGAGGTAAGAGGAGAATGGCCAGACTGGGTAAGGCTGATAGAAAGGGAACAGTAAGTCAAATACCTCAAAACAATGAACAAAAAAAGAGAAAAAGTAGCGACTCTTTACGGCAAACCTAATTTAAACTAGATACAATCTTTTATTAAATTCATATAAAATGGTCACACAAAATTTTATGCACACAATAGGGGGGAGTCTTTATAGTTTACTCCAAGTGCTACACAATTTCTAGTAATATGTAATTTAGATGTGTTTATAATGGATGTTCGTCAAACACAAAATCATTTTTTGTTCATTTACAATACCTAGGCTCGGCAGATCTACTTTAGTAGCTTATACTTGTATCATTTTGGGTACTGGCCATTACCTCAAAACAATGCTACAATTCATACATGTTCACCAAACTTGGACAAGAAAAAATTGAAAAAAATTGAAGCACAGGGAGTCCCTGGGTTACATACGAGATAAGGACTGTAGGTTTGTTCTTAAGTTGAATTTGTAAATAAGTCAGAACATGTACATTTTTTAATAAATGCAATTAGGACAGATGTTTTTCAGTTACTGTATAAAATCCTCACTGTGAATAATCACAAACAAAACAAAAAAACAAAACAAAACAAAAATAACCTATGGAGCCTAGACATTCATTACCTTCTGGAGCAAGCTGTGCTTTGATATGCAAAAAGAAACAACTGCAGAGTTTGTCTTGGTCATTAAAGAGTTACAAGAGGCTGCAGAAAGAGCTCACCACCTAAGATCACCCACTTTTTTCTGCAAGTCATGCAAACCACCCCTTACCCCTCCAGCCTCCATCCTGTACAGAAGCGTGCAGGGAATCCCCGTTTGTATCTAGGAGGCGTCTGTATGTTGGATGTGTTTAACCCAGGGACTACCTGTAATAATTTCTGCTTCAAAGTTTAGATAGTTGTGTCAGAATTCAACATCAACATGTAAGCATGAATCCATCCTGACTTGTATCAGTAATTCAGGCTGGTGGTGGTCATGTAATGGTATGGAGAATATTTTTGTGGCACATGTTGGGCCCCATAATACCAACTGAGCATTGTTCAAATGCCACAGCCTACTTTAATAGTATGGCTGACTAATTCTTTGGAAATGTTTCCAGTGCCTTGCTTTGTCAGGAAGAATAACAGCAGCTCTGAAGAGAAAAGGGGATCTAATGCAGTCCTACTAAAGTACCAAAAAAAGTTTTAGGTGTTTTTATAAACTTGACAGAAGTTTCAAGAATTCCCTACTCTTCCCCAATTGAAAAATAAAAGTTGGTGTTCAGTCTTTAGAAAACCTGTAAGAAATACAGCTGGCTAATATTCCAGTGCTTGGTGCTGGTATTGTGACTCACTAGCCTCATTACTTTCTGAGTCACTGACCCAATAGAAGAATGCATATCTGACAAGTTAGAAAAAGTCAGAAGCTCATTCTGTCTTACTTCTTCCAGGTAAATGACTCACACCATTGAAAAAGATTGATCAGCAGGACAACCAGACAACTAGAATATTTAGAAACAGGTCAGCAATGACATTCACCATGTTTCTTTAGTGACAGCTTTTCCTTTAATGATCTTGTTAATCAGAATGTTGTGCTCTGTATTATATTCAGCTAACACGTTCATTCTCAGGATATAGATGATATGATCAGACTGCTCCATTTGAATGCAGGAAGCTTATTATGCAAATATTCAATCTTCAGATGACGCCATTCCATAAATGATTCTTTGACGACTTTCATCAGAGAGTGATCTCTGACAAAAAAGGTCATCTAACCACAGGTTTTCATTTGATATTAATAGAAAGCTTTGTACCAGCACAACAGACCCTTCTCCTGTTCAAAAACTATTGTGTTCCATTTTATAATTCTAGGTAATTACCACAGTACTTTGCATAATAGACATATATTATTCCTGGGCTGGGACAAATGTAAAGGGACAAAACACAAAGTAGATTTTGATTTAGATGAGCTCCTAGGGAAAACCTGTCATTGTCAATCTCCAAGAATGCTGACATTTCCTGGCTGTCATACTTATCTAGTGGCTTTGGTCTTTTTTTTTGTTAGAGATATTGACCTGGAAAAAATATACAGCCACTTGTTACAGATCTGTATAGAAAAGGGATTCAGAAATCATGGGACATATTTACGCCGTACCATCATGGGACATCTGTTAATAGATACTGTTGCACCATGCTATTGTAGGATAGGTGCTGTGTTGTACAATTCTGCTATTATTGGATCAGTGGAAATAGGAGAATATTTGTGAGAACAGCTGGATCAACACTCTTCAGATATATATGCCCACTTACATTCAAGTTTATGAATCTGTGATTATAGTGTGGTCTTGTTCCCCCTACAGTCTCCTCATTTCTTAAAATTGGTCCTGCATGCTATTGGGACTGGACAAACTCGAGGGAGAGATGCTTCTTTATGTGTATGAACAAATTTAAGGATGACAATGTCTTCAAAAAGTTTTCTGAAGAAGCAGAAAGCCGTGAAACGCAATGAGAATAATCTTTTTCAAGCCAAGGGTGTCACACTTGGGAAGACAGGTCCACTAGGGTGCGCTATGGCTTGCTAGGACATGGTGTGAGCTCTGAGAAGGGCAAAGGCGCAGAGTCTAAGCAGGTTACCGCAAGGTTGCGGTCCTTGGGCACAGCAAGGAGGGCAGGATGATACATTGTATCGAATCATAGCAGAAGAATCACACAGCAAGCAAGAGAGGTCAGGTCACAAGCCAGGGGTCAAATACCAGGGATCCAGGAAATAGAGACCAGTGACACAGGGGCCACTGCAGACACAGGGAACACAGGAGAAACTGGAAGCAACAGTAAGCACAGGGATAACCACAGAGGGAGAGGGGACACCGGAACAGAGAACAGGAAAGGACTGAAT
>NC_092859.1:135379178-135434252 GCF_032062135.1 Pyxicephalus adspersus | reverse complement strand
ATATACATATACATACAATACATTAATTTTGTTTTGTTAAAGATCTGACTATGCACCATTGGCGTGGGTTTGGAGAGTCTGTGAATTCTTCTGTCATAGACATTCATATGTTGGATTATGCTGGTCATCATTCAACCAAAAGAACATAAACATAAAAGGACAGCACTATACTGACAGTGAGTAGGGACGACTTTTCCAAAATGTTAATTTTTTTGCTTTAATTTAGGACCACAAACATTTATCCAGGCTTTCCTATTAAAGGGAGCTTCCACATTCTGTTATAGCTCCGAAGCAAAATCCCACAACCAACGGGTTCTGAGGATAGGGCTTTCTCCTGTAATTATGGCCCAAACTTTAATGTTGGAGGATGGCAGGGGCCTGTTATGGGCAATAGGATGGAGCTTCACATTTACCTCCTTCTTTTCCTGGCTTGCCAAGTTTAAGAGTTCTGGTATGGCAGTAAAGAAGAACCCATATGCTTTGGGCCTTAGTTTTAAATTTTTTTACTATATAAAAAAAGTAAACCCTACACCTTTAGGACATTTAAACCACATTTTTTGAATGTTTTTTGTATTATTTTGTTACATTGTTTGAATATGAGTCCCCATACTTTACAACACAATAGATTTTTTTTTCAAACTGATTTTTGAATAAATGAAAGTGTCAGTTTTAAAGAAATGTTGCTGATTGTCAGTATTAGGATATTAATAAGCTTTATTCTGGTGCAAATTCATTCCTTGGTGGCTTTAAACACATTTTCTTGTCTATACATTTTTGGAAAAACTATATGCTTTTAAATTTTTTTTTTAACATGAACCGCCTGAGCCTCAAATTATTACCATGAATTTAAAATATTTGGCAAGAAATAATCAGTATAGCCCATCAAATACCTCTGAGGTGCAAGGATGTGCACCATATACCACCGCTGTATCTTACTTGACAGGGTTTTTGGGTTAGAACTGTGAGTTAGGAGATAAATAAATGTGAATTCCAATGTCCTGGATGGAAACAAATGCAGAATTGTCTTGGAATCTGTATCACTGTGGCTCCCCCTGCTGACAGTAAAAAAGCAAAATGAAAAATTGTATATAGTTAAATAAAAAAAAAAACAATGATACATTTAAATATAAAAAAACAAACAAACATGCACACAAAATGAACATGTGTGTGGTATTCTGGACAGAAAGCTAATTCTCTTAATACAGTACACAAATTAGGTATTTAATCATACATTAGGACTAGGACTGTTTTACATGGTTCATTTTAGATTAATACTAAATAGATATATTACAGTATTAAAGTCACCTATTTACAGTCATACAAACTTTTGAATTACATTTTATTACATGTTGTTTATACCCTTGATAAAGTTAAAGCAGAACTAAAAATCGTAAAAAAAAAAATCACATTTACCTTTACTTTTGCAGAGTCCCCAATCCCTCCGGAGCTGTCCTCAATTGGGTCCCGCACCATCCTCTTTTGTCCCGGTGCAGAGGAAGTGCTGTCCTCTTTCTCTGTCTTTTTCCATCTTTTGACTATATCACCCAATCTCGAACTGTGCAGGCGTGAGATCGGTGATGTATCCTGCTGTAAATGGGAAAAAAAAGTGCCGATCTTACTGCACATGTGCGACATCAGGGTTGTCTACCCTTTTGTGTAAAGTGAAAATGTTGGTGATAAGTCCGATTAAAATATATTTCCTATTCTTCTGTAAGGGCGAGGTGGGTAAAGCAAACTATTAGCAGAAGGAGACATATAGGGGGCTATTTATAAATCCGTGAATGTTTCACTGAAACATTTGTGACCCAATCTGTGTCCTGACCAATAATGCTGGACTTAAGCTACATAGCTTAGCACTAAAAAAATGTCGCCCTGGTCACTATCTGTATATTATAACACAAAGGCTTTTACCATTCACAAGTGTTGGGGCTAAAAAAAATGATGTTTTTTAAGGCTTTTATTGTTTTGTGCCTAATTGTATAGTTCAAGTATTGAATAATGCTTAAAAAAGAATCAGAATGCCTCTTGTTTTACAATACCAAATGTTAAAAGAGAAATTAACTTTAACTATCTTTAGTTATCAAATAGTAACCATAGTTATATAACCATAGACCCACATTGTTACCATTGTGACACTTTTTTAAAAATGCTGATGATGGAAAAAGTGGAGATTTGACTCAAACACCACTGTTCTGGATTGTGTCCTATGAATTGAGTCCACTTTTACAGTGGTGAATGATTTCTGTAAAACTGTAAAGTAACATTCAGTGTGATCGCTGCTTTATAAAGATAGTGAAAACCACTATACAGAAATAGTGAAGATATTCTAAATCGGTGATCTTGCATAAAGTGGAGACTTCTTTGCTTATCACAGCTTTTTAAATAAAGCAAATGGAGAAATGTTTTATTGTTTACAAACAATGCTGTTTTTATGGAAATTACTATTATTATTATTAATAATAATAAACAGGATTAATATAGCGCCAACAAATTACGCAGCACTGTACATTAATTACTATGTGTTAATCAACTCCAATATGTTTCACACAGGTCAAAAGTTTAAAACTTTGTTAGGCAATAAGGAATGTAGATTACATTTTCAAACAATATAATGTAGATTGAGCCCAGCCGAGCCCTGCAGATGGCAGCAGCCTCCCAAGAATAAAGATCCATGTCTCATTGATCAGCAATAGGAGTCTGATGGTAGAACAAATGTGATTGCTCTGAAGACAGAACGGGTCAATTTATCAATGGTTTGACCATCAATTCACACAAAATTCACCCTTGCTTGTTAAATAGTTATTTAGAAAAATGTATAACTCTTGAAAATTATAAATACACCCCTTAACCTCCCTAGCGGTTCATTTATTTCCAGTTTTATTTGTCTAAAATTGGAACATTGTTTTTCATAAACATTTATTTTACGGTATAATATAATAGTATGAGTATATAAAAGTTTGAATCACAAAATCATGTAAAAAATAAATAAATTAAATAATATATAGATATATATATATAATTTGATAAAATTAAAAAAAAAATTATACTCATACAATATTATACAGTAAAATAATTGTTCATGAAATACAATGTACTGCTTTTACACATATAAATTCAATGTATTACATTCAATAAAGTTATTTTGTATTGAATGCAATACAAATGGATGTCGATGATTAAAGCAGCTCACCAGGAGGTCAGCTTCAAGGAGTTCCTATTAAGCCTAAAAATCAATTGATTTTAATTGCAAGTAATTGTACCTGGAAGCATACTGAATTTGTCTATTAACATACTCTCCTATAAGAAAAATCTAGAAGGGGAAGGGTGGAACTATGGCACCACATATCTGCGTAGGCAATGGCATATTCTGTACACCTGTATGGCATACTTGTACATTGTGACAAATTTACCTGGGCTTTACCGGGCTCTTCCCCATTGATTCAAGATGTGTGTTCCTCCTCTTTCCTCTTTCACCTCCATCTTTTCCCATTTTTTTCCTGGGTCTGGTGTCTACTGTCTTTAGCTAGTGCTCTCCATTGGCTGGTGAACAGTATTACATCTGTAGGATGTATGATCTTCAAGGGAGTGTATAGATATATTTTAAGCTGCTTTAGGTCATGAACCTTCTGTGAACAGGTTGCCTGCTGAGAAAAGCATCCAGGGAAGTTTGTTTGGAGAACTACGGTTTCTAATTCACAATTTTTTTCAGAGCCCAGACTCTGCGATAGGAGTAAAGAATCTGGGTTGGCCTTCCTATGCAACAGTGTTAGAGGTCAGGTTTTCAGGTATGTCTGCCAGGGGTGAGGGATGTTTCAGTCTTGGAGGAAGGTGTAGGGCTAAAAGCAGCAACATGAACGCCTAAGTACTGGATGAAACACTGAGACTGCCACCCCATGTGTCCTGTGAGTAGCAGGGGCCCTTTTGGTAAAGCCTCTTTGGAGGCCCGAATGTGGAGTTACTAGACCATACAGGACTGTTTTGCTGATTGCTGAAATGAAGCTGTTTGTAATGTTTTTTGCCAAAGATGAAGATGCTTTTATTCCATTCTGCTGGGGTGAAGCCATTTTGCGTTATTTGAACGTGAACAAAGGGGACTTAACATAAGTAAGCTACAGTGTCCTGGCTTGGGCTAGTTCCACTAACTTCACAACAGTTAAAAATTTCCATTTCTTGGAATTACCCCATAACAATGCTGCACCTAATATAATTACAGAGTATTCTTTGTAGGGTTGCTTATTGGATTTGGGCCATTGGTAAAACTGTCTCAAACATCTGATATTCTGTTTAGTTTTAGAGAACTTGCCAAGGTTGGCATTCCCTCAAAATTCATTGAGTATTGGCTTCCAGCATCTGCAGGCAGGTAGCATGGGTACCAAATCTAAATGACACCTGGTCTTCCCCAGGGCACCCTGAAAGATGTAACCTTAGAGGCGGCCAGGCTCTTTGCTTCAAAGTTCTATCAGATTTTTGGCTCTCAGGGTCACCCTACCCACAGGGGAGCATGGCGAGGTTTCAGTGTGGAGACAGGCAATGCTCAAGGTCCAAGTAAATGGTCAGGGAAGGTGGTAGGTAAAGCATAGACAAAAATGGTCAGGGCAGAATAGCAATAGTGAACAGATACTGAATAGCAAGGTAGCTTGTGCAAAGTCACAGCACCAGCTATTATTACTGTTGAAGCTAAAATAACATATGACTCTTTAAGGAGTGGTTTCTCCCTGGGCATGCCCACCCACTCATAGCTGCCAACTATTTCGGGTACTGAGTTTGACTGCTCTGCAGGGAAGACCAGGGTGGTACGCCGCAGGACAGTTTGGCGGGGAGCACCATGGGAACCAACAGGTAGTATCACATAATCACTGAAGGTTTTGGATGCAAAATAATTTGATGCCAACCCGTGTACAAAATCCCTTATTCTGATTATTTGTGACACGTGTTTGATGACCTCTTGCACTAGAATAATATCATCAGAACAAAGATGAAACAGAAAATTCTCCCAGTGCATTCTAAGACATTACAAGTTCTTCTGTCTGCATAGCTCACAATTTCTTCAGTAGATGGCGTTCCAGTACAACCACTTTGTAGCAGTCACAGTATCACATAGCACACAGGAATTTGGAAACAGAAGATGAAAGTTAAATCCTCTAAAGTGTCTGTTTTCCCATAAGAGTTGTAACTTATCAGATCTGAAGATGTTCCAACACACTGACTTGATTTAATAAAGAAGTTCAAGATGTTCATTTAGCAAAGTTTTTGCTTTGCAAGAAAGTATTTACTATAGCTAAGTAAATGTGAGGAAAATTCATTTTGCAAAGAATACCCAATCATGCCCAGAGAAAATATAATAGTAATTTTAATGATTAACATACAAAAAATCAGGATTTTTGCTTGCATATGATTTGATGGTCGATGGCTTCATCTTTACTTTGCTAAGGGAACTGTCTATATTTCTTTCTAAATCAATCACACACATGAAAATTAAAATTGGTGCATGTGAATGACCTAATCTGTATTTTCATGTCTGCAAAGTAAAACAGCAATCTTGAACTTGGAGCAATGAACAATAGATTCACTTCAACAGTGAACAATTACTAATTAAAAGGGGGATAAATCACTTGGCACAAAACTCAATATAATACCAGATATTTTTCTTTACTTGTGGCAGCAAAAACAGGGCAGTGGGAAGAGGGAAAGTAAGTATCAGCAGTTGGTGGTAATGTCAACAATGGAAAGCTATTGGTCTGGCCAAGATTTGCTTGATAAGGAACATATAGTCAACATTAAAATTATGCTTTATAAAAAAAAAGTAAAAATAAATGTAAATAAAAGATGTTTTTTGCCTGGGTGGCTGCACCTAGGTCTTTTCCAAAGAGCTTTTGGGGCTCAAGCGGGTTGTTTTGCATCTGAATGTTCAAACATATTGCAAAGGAGTAAGTGGATGGATCAGAAGTTTTGGATCACCCGAAGCTGTCTAAATTCCTAATGTCAGGAAAGTGTGACTTCTTCTCAACATGTGGCATGTGTTGTGCAACAAGTTTTGTTTTATCTGCCATGTTTAGTAACCTGTAAATAAAAACAATTATTTAAAGATTCCATTCTGTGTGACTGTTATGGAGATGGCTAGCATATTGGCATACATGGAGAACACAGTACATTAAAGATATAAAGCAATATGCATAAATAATAATGTCTTAGTTACATATGATTCTTTTAATGGTATTTCCATGCAAATTCTAACCAGCCGACTATGCTATACTTATCAATCTGTAAACCATTACAAACAAGAATATAGCTTTATTTGCACTGGCAATAGATCCAACCAACAATATAAAATGTCATTAAAATGCTGTCATTTCACTGTATTCTGAGAAATGATATTCATCTTTTTGTCAAATATGTAGGCAATTAATCGTTTTAACGTATTCCGCTATCTAGGTTGTGTCATTATCTTTCAGCTGGAAAATCCAGCAACTGCTATACAGGAATGGCGTGTACAATTCCTGTTTCTTCCAAAATGTCCTATCTGTTAATTGTGAAGCTATACTAAGCTTGCCTATGTCTTTTTTATCTTGCCCAGAACTCTACAAATATTTAAACATAAGATGGAGATCAACTAATGGGCTACGGGTCTAATAGACCCGAAGGAAATCTATATATTTGCCATTTCTAATAAAAACACGTTGAACTGGAATTATCAGTTCACATTTATCTCCTATGCACCATTTTTTGCACCATCCTTTCCTGCTTGTAAATATCCAAATAATGATACTGGGCTACAAAAGGACTGAAAGCAAATTTCTACTGCCATTGGAATTATTTTAATTGTTTTTCCTGTGCTATCTCTTGTGTACGATTTCTGAAAACTGGAAAACAAGTAATAACAGCAGATGACAGGTTGCTGTAGATTAATCCATTAAATTTTTTTTTTTTTTCATATTAAATGGTAATTGTTGCTAGCTTTACACCATGCAAGAATATTTTATAATGTGGTTCTTTCAAATACCAAGTTTGTTAGTAAAACCTCTCTGGTCTTTTATGGCATTCATACTGTGTATAATATTCAGCATATTTCAGCATACGCTTTCAGCATATTTTTTCTACCCCAAGTCACTCTCGGGGTTACCGCTCAGGGGGTTAAAGCTCTCCAGGGCTGGAGAGGATACACTTTCATCAGTGAAGCCAGGCGACCCAGCAAGCCTGGAATTGATCTGGTCCAGGATTGGAAACACTTGCTAACTGACTTTTAAGAAATACATTCCAGGTTTGCTGGACCACCCAGCTTCACTGATGAAATTGTATTCTCTTCAGCTTTGGAGAGCTTTAATAAATCAGGCCCACAGCCACAACATCCATAGGTGAAGTGCACATACAGACATCCTAAAGAGTGAATTGGAAAAAATAATTTCTGCATCTGAATCTCACAGGAGAAACCAATGGTGGTCCAAAAGTTACGAGTCAATTCGGTAATGGATGGGAGCTAGATTGAAACTTGGAATTTGAGCAAAGATTTACTAGATTAAAGAAATACACACAGACAAGGATTGGAAGGCAGCCTAGCACAACAATGTATAGGTAAGTGCACTAGGACTATACTAGTTACCAACTAGTCATCTATTAAAACCAAGGTATCTGAATAATAGTAAAACCAAACCGGAGAAGAATTATTTGAAAAGCGTTTTACTCTAATAAGACAGCCAAGAGTCTACCCGAGCTACAAAGAAATTATCTGGTATAATTGGTACAATTGACAAATACAACCAACAGTAGAAAAGGGGAGCAGCTGTGCAGAGAGTAGGTTGCGAGTCCTATGAGATGGTAACAGAGGAAGAAAGAAAGCTGAGAAGTTTAGGAAAACCATGAAAAGCTGCACATCCCATACAGAAAATGTATCACTGGATACCTACAATTTTGGAACAATACAAGTGCAGGTATTCCTAAAGTATATCTGATAGCAAAACTGTATTTTTCATTTTAGATATGTGAAATTCTTTGGCCTCAAGTATTTGTCAACTAATCTCTGACATCAATTCAGGAAGGGTGACCACTCTTTCTTGTATCATGACTAGGGTAACTCGTACCTTTCCCCTTCAAGATTCCCCCCAATTTCTTACTTACACATCTTCCACTCGCCAGCCCATTCTCGGCCTCCCTCCTCCCCTTCTTAACCTATAAATTAAACACACTACAACATCTGCATTTAAATGGCTGGCAAGCAGCCGTTTATTAACCAATAACAATTTATTAACAATACTTATAACTTATTATATTATTCATAAATATAATAATTTAACACATAACATTAACAACGAATAAAACAACAGACAATAAACCCAATAATAATAATAACCCCAATAAATAACTTCAAATGACCTTTAACTAACCTTTATCAAATTAACCCTTTAAATAACTACCCTTACAAATGATAAGTTAACCATTTATCTTTATATCTTCACAACCGATTCCCAGATAACCATGCAATGTTGTATTTTTTTTACAATTGCTGCAAAGAACTCAGTATTTAGATTTGATGCTTTAATCCCCAGATAGCAACTGTAAACTGTATCAAACCCTATTGCACTTTAGCACACAGGGTGCTGTTATTGGACCTCATTATTTTTCTTTCTCTTCATAAATATTTATAGAACAGGGGTTTTAATTAGATATGGTCATATGAGTAAAAGTGTCTGTCACTTCCATGTGTTGTCAATTTAAAAGAAATTCTACAAAATGGCACCTTGGTGATAGTGAGAGAAAGGCTGCAGGGAATATACCAGTTGCAGCTAATAGGATTCTGGTGCTTCCGTCATCCAAAATAAAAATGATAAGGAAATTTTGTTACAGCAAGTGTATCACAAGAGGCAACAACAAAATGTGGGTGCTCCTTCCAGTAGTTTTTTTAGTACAACAAAAGAGGTTATTGGATGAGTAGCCAATTCATCATCCCAGTGGCAACAAGATAATAAGAAGACTTTAGCCCAGGGGAGCAAAGATATCAGTTTGTCAATATTAACAAGAGAACTAAAATCTTGGAGATAAATTATCTTCATCATGGACTTTCATAAAGCTGGGGGACTGTGTTTTATTACTTCTGCAAAGTGTGACTTCAGCTAACAACTTCATGGCAGGCAGAGCCGTTATGTTTCACTGTTGATTGTCTGCATGACTGTGCCAAAACAAGTCTTGCAGACATTTCTATAAACCCCCCCCCCCCCCCAACATCCCATTCAAAAATTACACCATATTCTTTTGGTGAAATGGCCGGCAGTCCTTTTATTAAATATTAATATTATTCCTAAATAACAGTATCAACCATACCCACAATATAATACAACAAAATAACAATCAAATATTACTACCCAACTCTATCCCTTAAATTTTGTCTGGTTGCTGGTCCTCGGAGGCCCCACTACCAGCCACCTATTCTCCCAGCTCGGGAATTATATCACCACCTAAATGCAGACCATTGCCCTGTGATAACTCCTTTGAAGTAAAAATATTATTCTAAAATTAGGATACACAGTAACTGTGCCACAAATGTGGTTATTTACTTATTCTTCTGTACTTGTGGCAGATATTACGTAGGGATGACAAAGGGCTAATTTCGAAAAATAATCTTTGAGCACATTTATTTGATCAATAATGGAAAAATCACCACCCCCTTGAGTCGTCATGTGGCACTGGAACATAAATATGATACTAACTCCCTTAGATTCATGGCCCCTGATTCATCATTGAAATCCGCGATCGCTGGAAGCGCGATAATACGCGCGACCCGCGATCGCGGATTACCGCGGTCCGGGACTCGAGTGCGCGCGTCCACTCGCATCCTGAATCTGCCGGCCGGATTCCTGCCATGCGCAAGATGGTTCTAAACTAAAAAATGTATTTGCCTTCATTAGATGATGATGCACCATGTCAATTTGCTATTGTGATATCTTTAGTATAGCCAATTGAGACAGGAGTACACAAACCATACCATGTATTATGTTGTCTAAGACATCTCTGTCCCATTCAGATTACATTTTCTGTATTATGAAACAGGGGTGCATTTTAACCTACCAAAGAATTCATACTATTAGCCAAAGCACACTTGAAACCTTTAGGGCTATGTCTGGATTTTTTGCTTCCTTTGTTATAATTAAAGTGATTCTATCACAGGATAAGAAGATTGTGTGCTCAAAACCTGAATGCGATTACAAAAAATCTTTTTTTGATAACTCCTGATTTCTGTGTTTGCAGATGACACCAAACTATGTAATGGAATTATGTCCATACAGGATGTCTATAATCTACAAGCAGACTTGGATGTACTGTTTTATTAGGCAGCCAAGTGGTAAATGACATTTAATATAGATAAATGTAAAGTTATGCACTTGGGAGGTTCACACAGAGAACTCTCTTCCCAATTATTGACTTTGAGATCATTACAAAGAACAAGAGGGCACTCTTTGCATCTGGAGGAAAAGAAGTTTAAGCTCCGGAAAAGGAAGGGATTCTTCACTGTAAGTTCTGTGAAAATGTGGAATCGGCTATCTCAGGAAGTAGTTTCAGCAACTACTATAGATTGCTTTAGGAAAAAGCTGGATGTTTTTCTAGAAGCACAGACTAGAACTGGGTATTAAGGCTTTAAAGTAAAGATAACAGAGACTGTTGATACAGGGAACATTTGATTGCCTCATGGAATCAGGAAGGGTTTTTTTCCCTGTTGAAACCAATTGTACCAGGGTTTTTTGCCTTCCTCTGAACCAACTATGTCCTAAAGGGGTTTTATATCTGGGATATGTTTATTTCCCTGGTGGTTGAACTTGATGAACTTATGTCTTTTTTCAACCTAACCTTCTATGTAACTATGTAAATATAAGCTCTAGCCTTAAAGATCATCTGGCTCCACTCTATTTAAAATAAAAATGTTTTGAATAAAGCTGGATTTTAAGATTTTCTGCACAATTATCAGTTTTGTTAGGTTTTGTAAAAGTTGTATGTATTCTCAACACATCATTGACCATGGAGTGCCAATGTTTTTTTTGAAGTTCTTATGCCTACATTGATTTTTAGTATGTATTGTGTTAATATTGAAAATGTCACACTCAGCAAAACATTGTATTATATGTAGTACTCTTCTAAAGTACTCATTGTAAAATATTTTTTTTTATTATTTGTAATACAAAAAAAAACCTTGAACTGTTATATTGACATTTCATTTACTACATCCGTTTTGAGATGAAGCTGTCATATTAAAAGGGTTCAAGGTTCTCGAGCAAACACTCTTTTAGAAATAAAATGCAGACATGAAACTAGAAGAAAATCCTAACTTGCTTCATGTAGAACTCTTCTAAAGTACCCATTGTAATAGATTCACTTTTATTATCCCATATTGGTTGACTTTTGTTTGCTGCTGGTTTGGTGTTGCTGATTTCCTTTAGCCTTTTTTTATCTGAATTCATTCACTCCAGTGTGACAATGGTGTACCATGTCTGTGCATTGTGTGTTGGTTGGCCACTCACTAAAAGTCTTCATCGGGGCTGGTGTGGCAACTTTTAAATATAAACATTTCATATTTGGATTTACCTCTACTTTAAACTGAAATTCCAGTAAAGCAACTACATAAATCACCCACACATACAGTACCTAAACTGTATTACCTGCTAAAAATATCCAATTCGTACATAATTCTGCTACATTACATAATCAGGAAGGTGACAGATGTTACAGCCCAGTGCAGATGTGTGCCTGGTTGGACCTCGAAGTGTGTGAAGCAGGGTATGTTTTCCTTGAGCTACTTTTATGGTTCATCTGTGTGTGCCATTAGTATAAGCCCCAGCAAGCCATTTGAAGAATCATCTAGTCATTGCCTTTTGCTGGATAATCACAATTCCCTGCCTACCAGCTCCCATTTCTGTACCTGTGGCCCTGCTATACATCTTCTTGTGATGACCTCCTCATTGTTCTGTCTACACGTCTGGGAACTACTGATCACCCAGCTGTGAGCCATGAGTACCCCCTACCTGCAGTAGCAACTATCAACATCATTCTTACTTACACAAGTGTGGAAAACAAAAGGACAGTAATTTGGTATTTCCTTTTTAAAACAGAGCAGAAATAAAGCATATGAACATATGAAGTTGTTATTGTAAATGTAGTGCCACTGTGGTAGTCGTAACTACTTACTGTACTGAATACATTCTCTGACAAGTAATTTGCACCAGGGCAGGCCAGTACTACTGCCTCTGCCTAAAGGCCCGTGTGCCAACCTAGTTTTATTTTTAGGCATGCCTCCTACTTTAATTTACAATGGGCATGGGCAGTGGTAGATGTAGCCAACAGTGGGCCCCCGTGCTGAATTGACTTAGGGTCACTGCTATTCTGACTTATAGCCCCTGTTGGCTGAGAAGGGCCTTAGGTCCTTGTTCACACTGTGCACCTCCCCATGTTCACCCCAGTGATTGTAAGCGAGTGTGAAATGTTTTTGGTGCACACTATTTTTACACTTTGCATTTTTTGTTGTTGAATAGCGCGATCGCGCACGATTCCGGATCGCTAGTACGAATGCGCGACCGATAATCCGATTTTGCTTGATGAATCAGGGGCATTGTGTTGGAAACTATTCAATTGGACTCTAGAGGTGGTGCCTTGAATAAACTGTTACTACAAGCCAAAACTAAGTGGATATACCAATTGAAAGCAATTTTTTCTGGCCTTAATGAAACATTTAGTTTTAGGTTCTTTTTATAGGGTTTTTTTTCTTCTCTCATCTATCTCGTATTACTATATTTACTATGAATATTTTTGTTGTTGTATTTACACAAATACTGTTTTGCATACTATGGGTGTACCCATACCTAGGACCCGAGGGAGAATTATGGCCCTTTATGGTGCCCCCATGTCTCCTCAAGTCTGGCCCCTGTCTCCATCCTAGGGTCTGGCTGGTCATTCACTGTGGTGGGCATATTTTTCTTGGCCCACCTTGAGTGACGTATCCTCTCATTTATTCCGCTATATTGTAATTGTTATGTCTGAATATTGTCCCTGCTGTTATACTTTTGTATTTAGTCAATTGTTTGTGTTTTGCTATCTTGTTATATGTGATTTGGCTTGTTTTGCCCCCTTTTTACCTGTTTTTTTGTGTATGTTATTGTTTAGTTTTTTTTGTTCCTTTGCTTTTGACTTTAACTGTTTTGTCTTTGGTCATTTTTAGTTATATCTTTTCTCTTTCTGTTGTTGTGTCCTTTCCCTTGCCCTTCCCGCTCCAGTTTCACCTTGTTGTTTCTTTCCCTTGTCCTTCCCTCTCCAGTTTGCCCTTTTCCTTGTTGCATTGCCTTTCACATTCCCCTGTGTGCTTTTTTTATTTTGTCCTTCCCTTTGTCTTTCTCTTTCTCCACCTTTTTCGTTTACAATCCTTGTTGTCATCTGTGGAGTTTTTTGATTGGTGCCTTTAAACTGCCTTAAAAGTTCCCCCTCTAGAGATTTTTTTGTTTTTACTAATTGCAGACAATAACAATATAATCTCAATTCACATCCCTTTTTTTTACCAATCATGAGACTCCACACAAAAGATACCTCACTGATACTTGTACTAATAAACACACCCCCCTCGAGGACCTGAACCATCCAGCACTACCCCACTGTCCAATAAACAACTCCCTCCTTGTACTACCGTTCGCTCCTGTACACTGGACAAATGTGTGATCTCACTCCCTTCCTTCTTAAACTTTTATCACCTTAACCCCACCCTCCCCTCCACCCCCTTACCAATCCACAAAGTGACCTCCTAATCACCCCAAAATGTTTTAACTCTATTCTGTCTGCTCCCTGTCTGCCAGTCATGTAGGCCTTCCAGTAAGCCCCCCTACTTCACATGCTCTAAGCCTGTCTGTAAAGGAAATAACTGTTTACCTATGTCCTGCTTCAAAAAGCTGTGAAAAACTCTAGGCCTTTTTTACTATCTAATGATTTTCTATGACTATACTGCATTGGGTAAAAAAATAGAAACTGGGCAAAAAACAAAACAAAACATAAAATAAACCCGTAAAAAGAATTTTACCTGTAGCTACCTTCTTTCAACACTACTAGATGTTTCTCTCTTTAGAACACAATGTACATGAGTCATGAACTGTAGACTGAGCCTCTGCAAGAAGAGAGTATGGGACCATAGTGCAGTCTCTCTGACAGTGGCTCTATTTATTTAAGATTTTGTGTACTGAAAATGAAACCTCAATTAGAGTTAACTTGTCCCAAGGCATAGTACAAACCCATTTAAGTTAACACATTTTCTAAAAATGCAATAAAAACTTAAATTTGTGATTTGTTAATTCACGTGAAGTTTTATTTAGTGGGCTTCATGACAAAGAAAATACTCACCAGCACACTTAATTGTAAACATAAGCAAATTTTTAAATTGATGCCTGCAACACACTGCAAAAAAAGTTGGACATAGACAAGTATACCATTTGGCCATATCCTCTTTTCTTAAAATAACACTTCTTACTTATTGGAGGACTAAAGAAACTAATTGTTGCAGTTTTTGTCAACTGTTGCTGTATATATGACTTGGTGTACCATGTTAACTAAAGTTCCACTTTAAGAATTTGGCATGGTTGTTTTTGAAGGTTTACTGCACAGAAGTGGGTGAAAAACCATATATTACCACATCATCATTTGGTAGCATCCAATACAACAGAGGTTCCTGTATTTTCTCTGGTTCAGGTAGTGACTAAAGCATCAGACCAGTGTAGGTTCAATTGTTACTCCATTGTCCCCAGCAATATGTCCCTCAGCTATTGGATAATTATATATTAATACATTTTTTTAAATTATTCTTTTTACAGTTTACTAGCATGCAATTGGAGATGTTGGTCCATAAGTTCTTCGCTCTGATGCCAAGGAGAAAAACTGCATTAATAAAAAACACATCTTAATATTTCCAAATTTACATTAAAAAAGTGTAAATCTATGTCATATTGTAGTAAGCAATTCATTTTTTCCCACTCTTTTAAACCAGGACTAGCATAGTTATAGACAAAACCATGGAACCCAACGCTATCCACTACATGACCCTGACAATGGGCCAGATTTGATAAAGCTCTCCAAGACTCGAGAAGATAGATTATCAAGGGAGAACCTGATTGGAAAATCCATTCCAGGTTTGTTGAATCACCCTGGTTCTCTCAAGATAGTCTATCGTCTCCAGTCTTGGGGAGCTTTCATAGAGCAGGCCCTTTGTGTTATGCTAACATGTGGATGATGGCATTTAAATTTGTTAATTCTTCATCCTGCATTCAAAGTAGTTTCTCTAGATTTAACCAAGACAACATGGAGCTATTATTTTCTATTTTTCCCCACAGGTACAGGGCTGAGTGCTCATTTATTTTAATTACAACAACCTAGTGTTGCTTTATGTTTATTATGGCTGCCAGTGTCCAGTTTCTAACTTTTCAACAGAGATTATATTAAGGGGATGATAAATATGTGAAACATGCAATGTTTAGAATGTTGTGCATCTGGTAACAAGATGAGGTGTTTATATTCCTTGCGGTAATAAGTTTGTTTAACATTCAGCCTTAATTGTCTTGTTATTTACATCCCCCTCGGTCCCTTTATTTGGAGTCATATTGCCCCTAGAGTTACTATGGAAACAGTCTGCCCGAAACAGCAATGACTTCAAACTCAATGAGATCTCAAATGCACATGTTGTGCTGGGACTAAAATAAAATGCACTTTTTCTTCATTATTCATTTGCAATGTGATAGTCCACAGAGCAGCCTAATATAATAGCCACATTTTGCTTCACACATACTAAACAGTTTAGGCAAATTGGAAAAGGGTTTCATTAAACAAACAAAACATTATTGCTGGCAAACTAGTACATAATGACCTAAATAGATATTTTATTATGATATTTATTTATCATCCAACTCATTAAAATGGCAAGTGTGCAGTAATGCCTAACAACCAATCAGATTACATTTTTCAGCCATTTGCCACAGATTGAACAATGGTAGGTAATTGTTGATCAGCTATATTTTGTAGATGGCCCTTTTGTCTAGTTTTGGCTTTATAAATACACACCAATGTTGGTTTGTTACATGTAAATCTAATGGTATCTAATAAATTGGCCATATCGTTTTGTTGCACTATCCACGTTCAGTTTTATCTTCTTTTTCATTCCGTAAAAAAGGAAGCTGGGGTCGAAGTTATAAAAAAAAAATATATAAATGGTCCATCAACTGTGTTTATCTGGGATATGTTTATTTCCCTAGTGGTTGAACTTGATCGACTTATGTCTTTTCTCAACCCGACTAACTACATAAGCATAGAAGTTGATATGGTTGGCAGTCAGTACCTCAATGGTTGGGATCTCTACTGTGGGGAGGTGACTGCAGTTGTTATAGAATTAAAAAGTCAGCTTACATTCAGGAATGGTCTTGCATTTTAGGCCGTAGTTCTGTTGTCCAGTCGGATGCTTCCCAAGCCTTTATCAGCTGTTGCACAGGTCTAATGCAGAATTGGCATTACCTGCCCACAGCTTTTTTCATTATTTCTTTAGGATTGGCTATTTTGTTGGTGGACCTTTCAGTTTAAAATAACTTCTGATTACTAATATTTTTGAAAATAAAGTGGCTGCATAAATCTTGTAGACTAAGCAGGATCCTTCTTAAAGATTAAAGTTTAAATTGCTCATTTTGGTTTGAAGTTTTATAATCAAGCAAAAACAATATAAAGTAATCTAGACTTTTATGTTAATATAGTGTACATTTAATTTTCAAAACTGTATCTTCTTCAAATGCAGCTTGTTTAATTCTCCCTCACCGTCTAACTCCTCTTCCAAACATGTAGTCAATATGTTTAATATGGGCAGCTACTTAATTACTGAAGAATATTACTTCACTACCCCAAGTTTCCAAAATCGCCACTTTTGTGTGTTATAATTTGTCTAATCATTCTCCTTTTTACATTACATTTACATTACAAATGATTCAGATGGCTTTCAAAGAAAAAGCTTCGAGTCGGATGAAAGTTTTTGAATAGTTTTCGCTCTTCAAAAAAGGATATTTAGGCATTGAGGATCAACCCTGTTCTGGACACCCTTCAAGCAGCCAGAACGACTTTTGTCAAAATGCTCTGCACTGAACTCCATGTCACTCCTGTACCTTCTGACAACTCGTCGACAACCTCAGCGGTCTTCATTGATTTTTTCGCAAAAAGAAAACAAGGACTGAACTTAATCAAACCCACTCCAATAATGGCCCAGCAACATGGAGGACAGTCCTGTTTCTTTTGGGTCCCCCCTCGTACTGTTGAGAATACATGTAGAATTAATTCCCAGCAGTCATGCAAGGTATTCTAGGACTGTACATTAAACTGCATGTGCAACTCTTTGTACATTATAGAAAAGATTGCAAACAGGTGGCTTGGCTTCTTTTATTGCAGAAGGAACATTGCCTGTCCCTGTTGCTGAAAAAAAAGCAAATACAATACAATGTAATGTAATACAATGTTTACACCTTCTGGTAAAAGTGGTACATAACAATAAACCTTATCAGCGTTTGAACAACAATACATGTGTTATCCTGTATTGGATTCAAAGTAAAATGATGTGTTGAATTATTACAATAAAGGTAAAAAAAGCAAGCTACATTTGTAATTGTGCATTTACCATATAGTCTAAACTTTAAATGCCCTCTGTAAAATGAAATTCTACAAAAAATCTACCACTGGGACAAATATAAAAAAATATTAATAAAACATCCATCATAAACAGCGTCACAAAGACTGTAATACAGGAACAGAGATTGTGCATGTTCTACAGAGAAACACAACTCTAAGCTATTAAATAAATGCTATAATTATCCTCCATTAACTTCAGAAGATAATTGTTTGCCAACTCTGAAGAGTTGTCCTTTGTGGTAGCAAAATACAGTTCTAAAATATCAGTCATACTAATACATTAGAGATAATGGGGTTGGGACAATTATTTTGTACTCCTCTGAATTGACACAAAGTTGTGTGTACCTGTGTCTCCACTTCATTATTAATGAAAACACGTAGAAGCCAAGCCTTGCACAATTACAGAACCCTAACACAGTTTTATCTAATCAGCCTGGGTTCAGTTTGCTCTGCGCTTGGTCAACATTTGTTGATATTCATCGAACCTGCTAAATACAAATCTCAGAAGGGCAGTGAAAGGAACCTTTTGCTGAGGTATATTGCAAGCAGCGTCTCTATTTGCTGCTGATAGTTATTATCTTGGTGACTGGTTTGGCCAACATCAACATTAGCTTGCAAACTTGGCAAGCAGCGGACATGTATCTAATCCCTACAAAGCATATAAAATTAGGAAATTGTATAGAGATTATGAAAAATAATCAGAGAACAAAAATTGTGCAACCTTAGAGCAGCCTGTTGCTGTAATAATGTACATAGCAATGCCTCATATTGCCATATTCCCCATTGCAGCTGTCAGACCCAGCAGCAGCACTGCTATAAGTTGGGCCAACTTCAATCTTTAAAACACGATGGCCAATTACTTCTAGTTGCAGAAGCAGCATAAGGGTGAGGAGTTAGAAGATCATATAGGGCAGATGCTATATTCTTATCTGGCTTGCCCTGAAGTGCCAGATCATTTAAAACAAAACCTGATGGATTACCATGTTAAAAAACTGGATATTTGGCTAGATTTGTCCAAATATGCCATCCAGGTGCTGTGTAACTGCACCACCATCAACCATCCTAATGCTACCAACAGAACAATTTTAGGAGATTAACAAATCACAAAATATGGATCCAGACTGCTCCCATAGTGTACAAGAATAAAATTGGATTATGAATGTAATTTTTTACAAAAAAAAGCAATTACAATGTTCTTTTTTAAGAAACAAAAACCTGAATTCTCAACCTTTCTGACCAAATTAGTTGAGACTCCACTGAACTGAAATATTCCACTCTGAGCACCTCTTGTCACACAACACCTAAAATCTATCAAAAACAATGACTAAAAAAAGGAAACTGATACTATAGTAACTGCTGGGAAGTAATCTTTAAAAGTAATCAAATAATCACAGAGAAGTATTTATTTGCACCAGGCAATAAACTGTCTTACTCACTATACTAATGCAATACAGTCAGATGGACATTGTAAAACTAACTACAGAAAATACATAGACAAAAATGATAATTGTCAGGCAAATGTGCCTATACTGCTGGAGCCATAGTATTAACACATCAGCGACAAGTCTGATTCTGTATTGCTGCTTGACCTAGTTGTAACAGTGTACATTACCAAATTTTAAGCTATGCTAATAGTGCATGGAATCAGGCCATCACTATTCTAAAATATTTCACAGTTTTGTTAAATACCAATAATATCTGGCATGTAGTGTGGATCTAAATATAACGACACACTTGGCCTTATTATAGCTCTTCAAGACCAGAGAAGACAGACTATTATGAGTGAACCTGGGTGACCCAGCAAACCTGGAAAGGATCTGGTCCAGGACTGAACACATTTGCCAAATAAAAGCAAATAATTTTAATAATGTAATTCCAAGTTTGATAGATCAGCAAGGTTGTCCCATAACAATTTATCTTCTCTGGTCTATAACAACTTTAATAAACCAGGCCCAATGAATGAGACAAAAAACTTAAAATACAACTCAGATGCTTCGCATGTATTACATTCTGATTTTTATGATGAAGAAAGTATTTTGATACCAGTATTTGGAATTCAATCAGGTCATGGTGGGTGAAATAAAGAATACTTTTACTTAATGTATTCTGTACAAGATGTGCCAAACTGTGTATCAAGAAGCTTTTGGCATTTAGTAAAATAAAGTATAATATTAAATTGTACAGTCTCTTTATTTGGTATTTTTTTGTCGTTCTATGTAATAGGCTAGTGGTTAAAATGTTCACTGATTCATTGTAAATCTTGTTCTTTATTTGTTATACAACCTGTTGCAGCACTTGAAAATAAACATGGGGGAAGAAAGTGATTTAACTTAAGAAAGAGATTACATTTGCTTATTTGGATGAATGACGTTGGATGTACTCAAAGACATGGTTAGGAAAAAGCATTTATTATTATTACGGAGTATTTATACAGCGCCAACATATTACAAAGTGCTTCACAAAGTCCATAATCATGTCACTAACTGACCCTCAGGGTGTCTAACAATCTAATTCCCTTGCCATAGTCATATGTCATTAACATGGTCCAAAGTCATATTTGTGGGGAAACCAATTACCCTAACTGCATGTTTAAGGAATGTGGGAGGAAAATGAAGTCCCTGGAGGAAACCCACACAATCACGGGGAGAACCTGCAAGTTCCATCCAGTTACTGCCCTGGCCATGATTCGAACCTGGGACCTAGCACTGCAAAGGCCAGAATGCTAACCTCTGAACCACTGTGACTTTTTTAGCCAGTATTTCTGTGGATATATATGTATACTGTTCAGGAACACCAACATTACATATCTCCATGATTTAAATACAAAAGTCGTGTAATTCATTGGGGACAAAATAACATAAAAAAACTGCTAGTGTAAACCTATATCATTAACCTACTAAAGTCTGTTTCCAAAATCACACTGAAAATCAAAGTTATAAGATAATATAAAACTAAAATCATAGGCTGATGAAACTTGAGAGCAAATTTTATCACAACATTTGATATTGTGGCTCAGTAGGGTATATAGCCCCCACATGCTTGAATGCACTCCTAACAACATCTAGGTATGCTTCTGAGATGACAGATTGTGCCCTGGGGGATTCCCACCCAGAACCAAATCAGGACCTCTAACAGCCTCTGAACAGTGCTGTAGAGCTGCTTGGCAGTGTTGTATGGATTTAGGTTTGGGAGTCAGTCAATGCCATCAATAATTTTATCAGGAGCTGCCTACATATTCTATCCACAAGATGCCAGGCATTGTCTTGTGTTAGAAGCAAATTGGGCCCACACTGTAAAGTCCAGCAGTGGGTCTAAGGATTTCATCTCAGTACCCAACAGCAGTTGGGTTACCATTAGCTAGCATGCAGAGCTCTGTGTGTCCCTCCAAGGATCCAACCATCACTGCCAAGCTGGTCATGCTAGTCCTTTGGCTGGGTTTTTGCCTTTTATAGCCATGTCCAGCTCTCATTATGTAATCTCCTCCACATTTTTGAGACTGTTCTGATTGACACAACAAACCTTTATTACACTAAAGGTATGAATGTGCTAAAGGTACTGCCTCATGCTAATGTAAAGTATCAGTAATGTCAAAGATACTTGCAAAATGCATGACTAATGGGAAATCAGTGCCAAAAACTTTTACATAGGCATTAAACTCAGTAAAACCCATCATCCCTGACCTCTCGAGTTGTCTACACTGTGAAGTTCTTTATTCTCAAACATCCTCAAAGATTACAACAAAGATATTAAATAGTGTAAAATAGCATACAATATAGTCTATCAGTGTAAAAAAAACACTTGCTATGTGTTAGCAATCACGGGCTGACGAGTTTCGCAGTCAGAAAAAAAAGCTATGATTTCAGTACCTTTATGTAAAATTTATAGGTGAATTTCTCCACAATGGCTGCAGCTACAGACATGAAAGTGGGCTTTTGTTAAAGTTCAGATTATGAAAATGTTTTAGTGTGCATAGTCTGGGTAAAAATTTACCTTAGTACCTTTTTTCTCACGTTACAAGAATAAAAGAATTTTAGAAACACGGCTTCTTTTTACTACTAAAATGTACTACACAACTTTTAAAAGACAGATTACAGCTGCTGTCTAGAATCAAAAAAATTCCAATTAATTCCACATCCAAAGATGTGCTGGCAACTGAACAAAAATCTGAATATTGAACATTTTTATATCTGTTTTGGATTTCAAACATTTGAATTAGACATCAATAAAATCTTAAAAATTACAAGTTACTGAATAGGCAGAACCTATAGAGAAAGTGATGTAAGTCCCCAAGACAATGCAATAAAACGTTTATAAAATGCCTTCTGTCTTTAAATCAATTATTAGGTTTCCATATGCTGGAATCCAACCAACATCAGCAGAAAAACTTGAGAAGCAAGTACACTTACCAAATCCCATAGACCGTAATATTGAACCACCAGTCATACTTTCAATGAAAACCCTAATTTCATGGGCTACCACAATCAGAAGAACATTCATTCCCAAATAATATTCACTCCTTTTTAAAGACATTTAAAAAAAAAAAAAAAAAAACACTGTATAGGATAAACCTTACATAGACATTTGCAAATGTTGCTCCTGTCCTTTATTTTCCTGTATTTAGAAAACCTAGAACTGGTTAATGTTTCAGGTAGATGACGAATTCAACTCTAGTTCAATTTGTAATGTGCAACTTCCCCCTGGAAAACACATTTCATAGTCACCTTGGCATGGTCAGTGAAAAATTGTGCAATCAGGGTAACAAAAGATTGATGCTTAATCTTTCTATTTTTGTCCCTATAACAAATAGGATGCTTTCACAAGAATTTTGTGGTTTCTTACCAGAACTAATTTTTCCTTTTAAAACTGCTGTTTAAACATGTAATACTTTTATTATTATTGCCTGTATATTGTATCTCACATAAAGATTATATATGTATGAACCACAGATACATTTTAAAAAGATTTGTGACTAGACAGAAGTATGTAGGCATGGCAGATTTTTCTTTTTCTAAAGGATTAAGTGAAAAAGAACAAGGATACAACTGCAGAAAACTTATTCTAAATACGTCTTCTCAGGTTAATCAAAGTCGATTGGATTAGGTTGAAGGACTGTTTTTCAATGATATAATAAATGCTTTAATGAATAAATATATTGCTCTTGTGTCATAACATCTTACAAATCTATTCTCAAACAAATTTAAAGTTTCTGAATGGACCTACTTTATTAGGTACCTGTAAGGCACTTTAACCTGTAAGGCATCCTTGGGAACCACAGCCGGCGGGGGAGACCCCGCTGCAGCAGGCAGTGTGGCAGGCAGGCAGGCAGGCAGAGGGATCCGTTCTGGCGAACTTTTTTTTCGGACAGATGGCATCCCCAGCATCTCTATAGACGTGAACAGAGAAATTCTTGTTCTCAGGGCTCCTGTGGATGTGCAAAGTAGGGCACGTCCCAGGGGTGCTGTGGGAAGAGATACACGTGCTGCCACGTGTGCCTCTTGTACCCCCCGGGGGCGAGGGATTCGGCGGGACATAGTTTGAATTTCCTGCGGCCGCAGGGGATTCAGTCATCCTCCTATCAAATGGCGCCAGGTGCCGCAAGGTCATTGGGCACTGTGGCCATTACCACACAGCAGTGATTGTTTTCCTAGCAAATTACGATATCGACATAATTTGTTGAAATACTTTCATCCAGTATAGTGGTTACCACTTCCTAAAAATGGTTGGGGTATGATTTCACTGATTAACCATTTTCTCTCTGTGTTGTTTGGTTTTGTTTGACTGTTTTAAGGGCAATTTTCCCAGAATTCAAGTTTAGGTCTCCTTCTTCTTAGAACTGTACCTACAATTCTGTATTGAGGCCACGTTCTTACCTACTAGGACTCCTACTTACTTCATGACCTAGAGACTCCTCTCTACACCCTGTGACTATTCCTTTAATAATGGTGCTTGAATTTGGCTTAACATTTGTTCAGATGAGACAACATTTTTAATTTGAAATATTTGAATCTGAACCGAAATGTACCTTGCCAGCTATTTGCCCGTTGTCGAAACAAAGTTGAGAATGCTTACCACTGACCTAATGTGACCTACCCACCATTGTATGAACTTACTACACACTTATCCATATGGTATAAATGGGTTTGTTAAACAGTCTTAAAAATACATGTAACTAATGGAGGAAGGAATATGGTTTAGAGGGGGGCTGGTGGTTTGAAGAGGCGGAAGCCTTAAAGAGCCAGGAATAACGTACCTGGGACACATAACCCTTGAAGCAGCCCCAGTGAAAGGGTAGTTTTCCTGGAGTTCAGCCTTATTTGTAGGAAAAAACCCAGAAATAATTGACACCCAGTAGAAATATATTTAATAAAATTTAATAAAAAGAACTACAGTGAGACAGCATGCTGCCCTGAAAAATCCTTGATGAATCCTTTTTTTTGCTCTGCTCCATGTACCGTGTTGTTACGTGTGCCATATGAATGCCCAGAGCTCACCAGAAAGGAGACCAACATAAGCAATAACAAAAAAATCTCTACAATTAAGACTAAGGGCCTGGTTTATTACAGCTCTCCAATGCTTTCATCATTGAAGCTTGGTGATCAAGCAAACTTGGAATAGATCTGGTCCAGGGTTAAAAACGTTTGCTAACAAATAGCAAAGGCCTTTTAGGAAATCCAGTCCAGGTTTGTTTGATGAAAGTGTTCTCCAGCCTTGGACAGCTTTAATGGGGACCCCCTCCCTATAACTGCGTAGGTCAGTGGTCAGTGTCTCAACCACGGTTCCCCCAGAGGTTGCTAAGGGTTCCTTGAGCAATGAGCAGTTTGTACCTCTCAGGCCAGTTTAGGTGACACCAATGATCTTTTTGGCTATCTGTAAGGGAGACATTCTTTCCTCTGGCCAGCATTCTAAGAGGCATTCTAAAACTCATAAATTATTTCAAGGGTTCTCCTAGGCTAAAAAGATAGAGAACGGCTGACCTAGACATTGGTCTTTAAAGAAAATACAGGTCTGAGAATGAAAAAGGAAAGGATCAGTGATGCTAATATTAGCCAATGTAATTTTCTAACCTAGATAAGAGCTGTATTATAAGTGGTCACTTAACATGCCCAGTCATCCATAAAGAAAACTCTATGTAACATTACAGAATATCTCTTTTAACATGAAGATGTTTAATCATTTCTTGTCCCAAAAAAGATCAAATAAAAAGTATTTGCTGCAATACTCACCTTCAACTTGAAGCTCTCATTCAATGTATTTCTTTTTAGTCAATGAATGTCAAACTTGAATGATGGCCAGCACCATTTATTTCATTTCCTTATAATTGACTAACCCCTGCCTGCAACTAGACAGTGGGAAAAAAACACAATGATGAGCTCATTTCTCATCTCTTTGCTTTAATAAACATGCTCTGTGGGCTCACTCTTCCTCTTCCTCTCTCATTCTGAGCTCTGCTGTACAAGTAATGATAAAGTACTGATACCAAGTCAAGTTAGGGTTCTTACACTTTTTGCTTTAATAATAAAATAAAAAGTTTGCAATAATTTAAAAATAGGTGCATTCAATTGTGTCTTTATATCTAACTACAAATTAGCTTTTAAACAGTTTGTATGTGAAATGTACATGGTATTAAGAGAATATAAAATACATTTAGAAGCATTTGTTATATATATAAGTTAGGATTTCTTTTTTGGTGGGAAATGTACCTTGCCATGTCAATTTGTTGTTCCATTACCTACAAACTTCAATAATAAACAGCATGCACTATGTAACAGGAAAAAGGGGCCGAAAACAAATTGCAGGACCTCAGCAGTGATCCAGCCCACAGACTGAAAATCATACAATAAAAAAATATTTTCAGAAAGTGTTGAAATGGTGCACCACCAAATCTCCTGTTGCCAATAAATGTTTACTGTCTGTCCTCAAATTCTTTTCACACTTTTAAATTGGAGTTTTATAAAAAAAATAAAGTTAGATTCAAAGAACCTGATAAGACCTGTCTGCAAAAATTTTTTTTGTTAAATAAAGAAGACTTCACGGGACTTTAGGAATACATTGTTCTAATCTAATTACAACTTTTGTTCTTAAACATTTTTAAACTTTTTATTTTTATTCTTTGTTACATTTTTCTTCTTTGTGTGATTTAGCAGGTTTATTACAAAAGCAAAATGTGTTTATTTTACACTTTGTACAGAATAAATATGAAATTTACATTATTCTATTGATATTTCATGTAAATATGTATTTATTTTTCTAAAATTTAACATAAAACATGAAAAAACAATTGTTTTTCAACACACTCTCACCGGCCCCTTACATCTGTACATCTATTGCAAACATCCAATCAACCTGAAAGTAGGAAAATATCCAGTGAGCTGTACTGTGGGTGGAAATGCCTTGTTGATAGAAAAGCAACAGAAACTCAGATATCCTCGTGTTACAACCCGGGTAGGCAGAAGAGAATCTTCGAACATCTTGAAGCAATTAAACTACAGGAGCAAGAGAGGACATGAAAGCATGGAAAAATCTGCTTTGAAGTAACGGTTCAGGTTCAGGTTCCATGAAGAAGTACAACAGTTTTGAAGGCAAAATGGGGTCCAACTTGGTTCTAGCAGGGTGTAGCTAATAAAGAGGTCAGTGAGTGCATATAACAATAACACTGTCCTTAGCATAAGTAGAGTATATAGAAGTTGCCTAAAGTTTAAAATAAACAAAAAACTGGATTATTACTGCAAATTACCAAAAACATGAACATAAACAATGTCAAACTGACCTGTCACATGCAATCATCCCCAAAGTGATGCCATTTTTGGGCTTTATCCATTATACGTTAATTGATTGTAAATACAGTCATTAACAGTCATTACAAAATTAAGCTATTATTGGAATACATCACTTTTGCCCTCTTGTCTATAAATCGAGAAATTCAGGAAAAATTCTTCATAAACCAAACATTTGTGAAGCAGAACTTGTATGGATCTATGTATCCCATTTTTAATGTCAATAATTGCAAAAAATGCACCTTTGTACGAAGCATACCTTCTACCATATAAGAGGAAATATCTGCAATGTGCTTTTTTGTCTCTCACTACTTTAGCACTTAGCTGTTCAAAGAAAACATGCAACACTTGCATTAGCCATCCAATAAAGAGCGTCATTTGAATAAAATCCATTATTTAGTCTTGAAACAAAACAGAACAAATTGAAGGCCACTTCACACACTAGTGAGGAGGATGTTAATCCTTTCAGACTATTTTCAAAGCCTGTCGCCATCAACTTCCATTCAACTTTGGTCTCTTGACATTTGCCAATGATCAAAGCAGCATTAGATGGCTGTGGAAGACAAACCCAGCAAAGGACTACAAGTGGAAATCACTTATGGCTAATGGAATAAAAGAAAAGAACCACAGGTGTAATAGAAGCAGCCAGAAACTCCCTCCATCCTTAAATCTTAGTAAACAGTACACATGTTGAGTTTCTGATGGAAATAATTTTTTTAACAGAACAGTTGAGCTCACTATGATTTTTATTTTTTTAATAAAATGAATAAAGGGTTCTAAGTCAATTCTCTACAAATCACAGGATCATTCACTAAAACAAAATGCTCGGCATGAACACCTAACATTTCTATGTGCTGTGACCTAGTTTTTCTTTAGTGCAAGCACCCCCAGCTGTTTCCCCATGCTCTATCATCCTGAGATAAGCTGCATGAACATCCCAACTTTCTTTGTCTTTCCCTGGTCCTGTCTATTATTGTAATATTAGAATATGATAAGTCTTGTAAAGTTGGGGCAAGAGCTGAAAAGAAAGAGGGAGTGGAGAGTAGTGTGAAATATGTTTTATTTTAGGACAGTTTCAGCCAATTTCCCTAATTCATATTTACTTGTATTATTGGTATTACATTATATAGATTAGAGGAGGGTGGAGGTAGGCATAGCAGTAGGAATGTGGATCTGAGGACCTCTGAGCTACCTTGATCAAGAGAAAACTAGAAGGTGGAGATCAATCATTCAGGTCTGCCTTTTTTTAGGAGATTTGCATACAGTACACACAATGAAGGTGATTTATAAAAAATAAATAAATAAATAACTAAATAAAAAGCTGTGCAAATGTATTGAAATTTGTGGAAAAGTTGCAAATACAATACAATTTGCAAAAAAATAGAATATAGTTTTCACCAATTCTGGCTGAGTACTAATGAGCAGAAGAACGGCTGTAACATCAGCTTCATGACTTTAAAACTTCATATTGCATGGTGTGTCATGAACATAGCTGTTCCCACTTGTAGTCTCAGCTCTCTATATAACAATAGGGGTGGCTACAAATGAAGGCATTCCAAACTGGAGCATTCATTATAGCCACAGTCATTAAGGGTTTGCACTTTTCTGCACATAATTTAAAGTGTTAATTAGTGAAGGCAATTTACACACATACTTTTTAAATCAATAAAAAAGTACTGAAACATTAAGACAAGAAAATGAACAAATTTTAGTTGATTAAAATATTAACTAATTCGCCCATAACTTTACTTCTAAATTTATGTTGATGAAACCCCTGGAAACATTTCGCCACAATAAATCGCTGAATTAAAAGATTTTAAAATAAGGTATTTTAGAGTCTTCAAAACTTTATATCAATTGCTAGAAGACTACAAAGAATAATCTAATCTCATGCAACTCGCTTGGTCCTAAATTAAAGCTTGGACCTAAATACCTTTAACTCAGCTACCAATTTTACCACTATTCAAAAACAGGCCCATTTCAATTTACGAAAAATCTAAATATTACTAATAAACCCTCAGATAAGGGATGGAAATTGTGGTTATGAACAACGCCCAATATGAATCTGTTTTTACCACTCTTAATAATAAAGAATGGTATAGGATCTTTCCCCCTCACATTCCAAATCTCCCTCACATATTTCTAACTGTTAATAACACTGTTATTCGTCCCTCCCAGGTACATTGTCTTGGTGTCACTGTGGATTCTGTCCTCTCCTTTACCTCCCATATTCAGAACATTTTCAGGTCCTGTTACTTTCACCTGCGCAACATCTCCAAAATATGCCCCTGCCTGTCCCCAGAGACCACCAAACTCCTTGCACACACCCTTATGATTTCTCCTCTGGACTACTGTAACATCCTCCTTTCTGGTATGCCTCCTCTACAATCTATTATGAATGCTGATCCTCTTCTCCTATCTCTCTTTGTTGTTCCCTTCATTGGCTTCCACTTCACCTTAGAATCAAATTCAAGCTCCTGTGCTTTGCCTCCTAAATTCTTGTCCCACTTACCTTTCTGACCTGGTAAATACACCCCTAGCTGCACTCTTTGCTCCTCCAATTAACTAAAATATTACTTCTTCACTCATAACCTCTTCACATGCATGGCTCTAAGTCTTTCCTAAGGCTTCCCTGATTCTCTGGAATGGATTTCTGTCATGGTTCCTTCCGTGACTGAAGTTAGAAGATCTATGAGACAAGCTGCACGTGAGGTTATCGGACAGTCTCTTTGTTTTTACTTGTTTCTGTGTTGTTGATTGTAATGACCACACCCCTTGTATCAGTTGCAGCTGGTGGTCATTACTGCTCCTCCATTTAGTCTGGCCTCACACTTCATGCTATGTGGTTGATTTTCACTTCTGGGATGTGAAGAGCTGGTGTGTTGTCCTCTCCAGAGTTCCTGCTTCTCTATTTGCTATTAAGATAAGTTGAACTACTTTTGGTGTTTTGTTGTTCTTTGGTTGTTACTAGGCCTCAGGGAGACACTGGTTCTTTCATCAGGGAAGGAACTAGTAGTCTCAAGCCCAGTCACTACTCCTAGGGCTATGCAGGGCTACTAGGGCCTAGGTTCCAGTGTATGAGTATTCCTACCATCAGGGGATATTCATACTGTCATGAGTTAGGGCTAGGTTAGGGTGTCTGTAAGGGGTGACCATTCCCTTTTCCCTAGCCATTGAAGGCCTAGTCCCTTTTATTTACCTTTCTGCCCCCCCCCCCCCCTGTAATCCGTGACAGTTTCTTATCTTATTCAGCTGGCTTCTACTTTCTTCTCTTTTAAAAGAGCACTCAAACTCATCTTTTCAAACATGCCTACCCCCCCCCCCCTGTAATCCGTGACAGTTTCTTATCCTATTCAGCTGGCTTCTACTTTCTTCTCTTTTAAAAGGGAGCTCAAACTCATCTTTTCAAACATGCCTACCCATCTCCTTCTGTCTCCTAAAACCCTCACTACTTACCCACCATTCCTTACACCCTACTATTGTGTATTATTTGCCCCACCTCTTACATTGTAAGGTCTTCTGGGCAAAGTACACTCCTCCTCCTGTATCACTGTCTATATCTGTCTGTTATTTGCAACCCCTATTTAATGTACAGTGCTGTGTAACATGTGGGTGCTATATAAATACTATAATATATAAATAATATTATTACTAGAATTATACCTAGAACTACAATATATAAGTTTTACAAAGAATAGTATTCCCTTATTAAAGAAGCCTATCAAGAGCAAGTAATCTGTGAGAAAATGAAAGACTACCTTTGAACTAATTATCCTACAATACCAACATTCTACTCTTTGCCTAAAAGTCACAAAGATATCGAAATCCCAATGGACAACCAAATATCCCAGGCATCAGATCAAATCCTTCGAATGCCAGTAAGTTGGTTGCTTACCTAAGACCTCATGTTCTTGAACGGCCCTTATATCTCAAAGATGCTATTGAACTATTGAAAATTACTAACAAATTAGAAGTACCTTGCAACACTTTATTGGTGGCTATCGATATTGAGGCCCTTCATTGTATTATACCCCATAAGAAGGGGGTAGATACAACGTCTGCTTCACTATTGAGATATTTTCTAATTTGTAATAACTTCAAGTTTAAAAACCAACATTATCTCTAGATTCAGGGGATGGCAATCGGGACAAAATGTACCCCCTCATATACAAACCTGTATTTTGGGGGTTGGGAAAAAGACCTGTTTTCCGACCCAGAGATGTTAAAGTATACACTCCACATTCTTTCTGGTGGAGATATATTAACCTCCTGGGCGGTTCATTTCTGTCTGAATTTATATGTCTAAAAGCAGTACATTGTTTTTCATGAAAGTTTATTTTACAGTATAATAGTATGAGTATATTGAAGTTTAAAACACAAAACCATGTCAAAATAAAAAATTAATAAATAAATAAATAAAAATTAAAAACATTTAATTTTTAATAAAAAAAATAATATACTCATAATATTATATTATACTGTAAAATAAACGTTCATGCAAGACAATGTACTGCTTTTACACATATAAATACACTGTGTTGCATTCAATACATATAGATATGAATTTCCCGCCATAAACCGAACGGAACGTCCGCACGCACCAAGGTTCCTGAGAATTCCCGGTGACTCATCAGATGCGGAGGACGCCGGCAAGAGGAAGAAAGAAGACGAGGATGGCAAAGGAGGACGCTGGCGGATCAGGTAAGACTTGATTAATCATTGTTTTACATTGGTTTAGTTACCCAAGGGGTTACCGCTCCTAGCACCGTTTTTTTTACCCCAAATCATACTCGGGGTTACCGCTCAGGGGGTTAATGATATTCTGATACTCTGGAACTGGCCTACAAACTCCCTACATGAATTCCTTCAATATATCCAAATCAATGACTATAATCCTAAATTCACTATGAGCTATGACTGTAAAGAATTTTGTTTCTTGATATCTACATCAATATAACAGATGATAACAGGCTCATAACTTCCTTATTTAGAAAAGAGACAGCAGGCAATACAATCCTGCATGCTTCCGGTGCTCACCCTAAAACCTTTATTAGGAGCACCCCATATAGCCAACACCTAAGTCTTAGGAGGAGACCTTGGATGAACAATTTGAAATTGAAGCAAATGGACTCAGAGATAGATAATTACAGAGAAGTAGGGATGAGCGAGCAAATGTATTGGCTCGCTCATCCCTACACAGGGAGTCCTGTGTTCTTGGATAGAGAAACGGCTGAAAGCATTGATGAGCTCAGTGTGCGATCCCTGGGGCACTAAAGGTTAATTAACCTCTAGTGCCCCAGTTATCGCACACTCTTCCCAATGATTGCAGCCAAGGCTGCATTGTAATATAAGTATCTTCTACTCTGTAACACACTTTAGCACAGTAATATTATAATACATTTGTTACATTTTTCTCACAGTGGATCGCATGGCAGTTGATAAAAGAATGCTTATATTACAACGTCAGCAGGTTCTCCTGTGCTCAGCGAGCAGAAAACAGTTCCTTGGTAATTTGAAAACAGTAAACAACAATTCTACCAATTTTTTTTTAAGGTTAAATGGTTAAATGGGGAGAAGTCCCCAAGAAACATGTACATACCCAACTACAAATAACCTACTGAAAATCCCTATTACTGAAGGACTCCTTAGTTACAAGTCATTATCAAACCAAATGTTCAACTCCCCCCCCCCCTCCCAGTCATTAAGGGTTTGCACTTTTCTGCACATAATTTAAAGTGTTAATTAGTGAAGGCAATTTACACACATACTTTTTAAATCAATAAAAAAGTAGTGAAACATTAAGACAAGAAAATGAACAAATTTTAGTAGATTAAAATATTAACTAATTCGCCCATAACTTTACTTCTAAATTTATGTTGATGAAACCCCTGGAAACATTTTGCCACAATCAATCGCTGAATTAAAAGATTTTAAAATAAGGTATTTTAGAGTCTTCAAAACTTTATATCAATTGCTAGAAGACTACAAAGAATATGAATTACAAACCTCCACCACATCTATAGAAAATCTAGAGACACCCTCACTACCATCCAGACGTCCTATATTCAAATTTTATCCCCAAATCTCATGCAACTCGCTTGGTCTTAAATTAAAGCTTGAACCTAAATACCTTTAACTCAGCTACCAATTTTACCACTATTCAAAAACAGGCCCATTTCAAACTTACGAAAAATCTAAATATTACTATTAAACCCTCAGATAAGGGATGGAAATTGTGGTTATGAACAACGCTCAATATGAATCTGTTTTTACCACTCTTAATAATAAAGAATGGTATAGGATCTTTCCCCCTCACATTCCAAATCTCCCCTCACATATTTCTAACTGTTAATAACACTGTTATTCGTCCCTCTCAGGCACATTGTCTTGGTGTCACTGTCGATTCTGCCCTCTCCTTTACCTCCCATATTCAGAACATTTCCAGGTCCTGTCACTTTCATCTGCGCAACATCTCCAAAATATGCCCCTACCTGTCCCCAGAGACCACCAAACTCCTTGCACACACCCTTATCATTTCTCGTCTGGACTACTGTAACATCCTCCTCTCTGATATGCCTCCTCTACAATCTATTATGAATGCTGATCCTCTTCTCCTATCTCTATTTGTAGTTCTCTTCATTGGCTTCCACTTCACCTTAGAATCAAATTCAAGCTCCTGTGCTTTGCCTCCACAATTCTTGTCCCATTTACCTTTCTGACCTGATAAATACAACCCTAGCTGCACTCTTTGCTCCTCCAAATAACTAAAATATTACTTCCTCACTCATAACCTTGTCACATGCATGGCTCTAAGACTTTCCTAAGGCTTCCCTGATTCTCTGGAATGGGTTTCTGTGACGGTCCCTTCCGTGACTGAAGTTAGAAGATCTATGAGACAAGCTGCACGTGAGGTTATCTGACTGTCTCTTTGTTTTTACTGGTTTCTGTGTTTGTATGAGCACTCCCCTTGTATCAGCTGCAGCTGGTGGTCATTACTGCTCCATTTAGTCTGGCCTCAAACTTCATGCTATGCGGTTGATATTCACTTCTGGGATGTGAAGAGCTGGTGTGTTGACCTCTCCAGAGTTCCTGCTTCTCTATTTGCTATTAAGATAAGTTGAACTACTTTTGGTGTTTTGTTGTTCTGTGGTTGTTACTAGGCCTCAGGGAGACACTGGTTCTTTCATCAGGGAAGGAACCAGTAGTCTCAAGCCCAGTCACTACTCCTAGGGCTATGCAGGGCTACTAGGGCCTAGGTTTCAGTGTATGAGTATTCCCACCATCAGGGGATATTCATACTGACAGGAGTTAGGGCTAGGTTAGGGTATCTGTAAAGGGTGACCATTCCCTTTTCCCTAGCCATTGGAGGCCTAGTCTCTTGTATTTACCTTTCTGTTTCCCCCCTCCCTGTAATCGGTGACATTATAAACTGCCCCAAACCGCTATTTTTTGTTTGTGTCAGTGCAGCTATGGATGCTCTCTCTGCACTGGTCACACAACTGCAGGGGCTGTCTTTGGAGGTAGCTGACCTCCGCACGACCGTCTCACACATTTAGAGACCACAGGCAGCTGGTTCTGACAGCAGGAATCAGGCCTGCCCGGAACCCAAGGTGGCGATCCCAGACAGATTTTCCGGGGGAAGCGACAATTTTATTCGGTTCAGGGAGTCGTGCAAACTATATTTTAAACTACGTCCACACGCTTCTGGGGACGAGAGTCAAAGAGTGGGTATTATCATCTCATTGCTTAAAGGTGACGCTCAGTCTTGGGCTTTTTCGGTGCCGACCTGATCTCAGTCCCTCTGGTCGGTAGATTAATTTTTCACAGTGCTAGGTCTTATCTATGATGACCCAGATCGGGTCTCCCTGGCCCAGACCAAGTTGCGTGGCTTGCAGCACGGAAAGCATTTTGCGGAGTCCTATTGCTCTGAATTTAGGAGGTGGGCTACGGATACTGAGTGGAATGATTCTGCTCTCCGTAGTCAATTCTGTCAAGAGCTATCTGAAAGCCTGAAGGATGCATTGGCGTTTCACGAATATCCTGGGTCATTGGAAGCGGCTATGTCCCTTGCTGTACGTATGGATAGACGCCTGAGGGAAAGATCTAAGGTTCCTCAATCCCAGGACGTACAATCATATAAGATGGCGGCCTTCTCTGACACGTTGGGTGGAGAGACGCTTGAGTTCATGTCCAGTGCAACCTATGCAGTTGGGGGGAGCTACCTCTGGACCTGGGAATAAGAACTTTGGGCATAAGAAGGGACTCTGTTTTTTCTGTGGAAAACGGGGACATTTTGTCAACATCTGTCCTTATGTTCAGCGCCAAGGTGAAAACAAAGAAAAATGTGTGTTTAACCCTCATCTCTCACTTGGTGGTCTGTATGGGGAATCAGAGAATTTTTTTTTGTCAGTTACCGGTATTACTTGATTTCTCCTGTCTGCTGAGGTGGCGCTAGACTCCAAAACTGTGGGAATTGAAGTGTTTATTGACAGCGGGGCAGGGGTTAACTTAATTGATGGTCAGTTCGTGCGTATGCATGGGTTAACAACTAGTGCACTAGACAAAAATATCTCCGTGTTTGCAATTGATTCTGCTCCACTCACGCAGAAATGTTTGTCACAAGTGGTGCAGGACATCCGTTTAAAGGTGGGTGATTTTCATGGTTAAGCAAACATAATCCTACCATCGATTGGCAAGCAAGACATATTCTTGATTGGAGTGATTATTGCATAGACAACTGTCTTAACACATTGCTTTCTGTTGTAACCACTAAGGTTGTGCCTTCGTTTATTTCTGAGTTTTCTGATGTATTCCCTGAAAGTGGAGACCAGGAGTTACCTCCACATCGGGAGTATGATTGTCCCATCAACCTTATTCCCGGAGCTAAGCTGCCCAAGTCTTGGTTGTATAATCTTTCCGAACCCGAAAGAGCGGCCATGCGAGAATATATCACGGAGAGTTTGGTTAAAGGTTATATTAGACCATCCAAATCTCCAGTAGCCGCCGGGTTTTTCTTTGTTAAGAAAAAGGATGGAACTCTGAGGCCATGTTTGGACTTCCGTGAGCTTAACCGTATTACTGTCTGTGACCCTTACCCCCTTCCTTTAATTCCGGATTTGTTCAATCAGATTGTCGGCGCCAAGGTGTTCTCTAAATTGGATTTGAGAGGGGCGTATAATCTGGTAAGGATCAGAGAGGGGGATTAATGGAAGACAGCCTTTAATACCCCTGAGGGTCATTTTGAGAATATGGTCATGCCTTTTGGGTTAACCAATGCTCCTGCGGTTTTTCAACATTTCATTAATGACATCTTTCATCATCTGGTGGGCAGGTTTGTTGTGGTGTATCTGGATGATATACTAATTTGTTCTCCAGACATAGTGACCAGACATGGAGAAAATAAATTGTATGCGAAGATAGAGAAGTGTGTTTATGCAGTTCCGGAGGTGCAGTTCCTAGGTTACTTAATCTCATCTTCAGGTTTTCGTATGGATCCTGAAAAAGACTGTGCGGTGTTGGACTGGGATCAACCCGAAAATCCGAAAGCACTTATGCGATTTTTGGGGTTCATCAATTACTACTGTAAATTTATTTTGAATTACTCAACTGTGGTTTAACCTTTACTGGACATGGCGAGGAAAGGTTCAGATTTCTCAGTCTGGTCGGATGCGGCATGACAAGCCTTTTCAGCTGTCAAGGAGTGTTTTGCTTTTGCTCCTATACTGGTGCAACCAGATGTGTCACAACCATTTATTGTGGAAGTTGCTGGCCATTAAGTTGGCTTTTGAGGAATGGCGTCATTGGTTGGGAGGAGTAATTCATCCTATTACGGTAATTACTGATCACAAATATCTGGCGTATTTTGAGTCAGCTAAATGGTGAACACAAGACAGGCCAGATGGTTGTTGTTTTTTATTAGGTTCAATTTAATTGTCACCTATCGCCCTGGGTTAAGAACGTCAAGGCGGACGCTTTGTCGCGTAGCTTTCCTTGGGTGGGTGATTCAGAGGATCCTGGCCTGATATTGTCTGAAGGGGTAGTAATATCCGCCCTTTATCCCGATCTTGAGGCAGAGGAATCGGAGGTCCAGGGAGATGCACCGGATTCTTGTCCTTCGGGGAAGTTGTTTGTTCCTTACGAATTACGACACAAGGTGTTCGAGAAACACCACTGTACAGTGCTTACAGGACACCCTGGGGACAAATTCACGGTCGATCTCATCTCTCGTAAATTCTGGTGGCCGTAGGCAGGAGTCCACTGATAAGTCGCTGTTTTTTGGGGCATATGGGTTCCATCCGCAATTTGGCACATTTTCTGGTATTGAGACTTCAGGCATTCCTGAAGAGGAAATATTTTCCCCTTCTTTGTCATCTATTTGACGGAAAATTCAAAATAATTTAAAAAAGATGGGCAACAAGTATAAACGTATGGCTGACAAGAGACGTATAAGTGGTCCGGACCTAAGAGTGGGTGATTCTGTGTGGCTGTCCACAAGAAACATTAAGTTGAAAGTACCTTCTTGGAAGTTGGGTCCAAGGTTTATTGGTCCATATAAGATCTCTGCCATTATTAACCCGATTGCCTTTCGTCTCGAACTTCCACAGGCGTTAAAGATTCATAATGTGTTCCACAAATCACTGTTGAAGAGATATGTGCAACCTGCGGAACCATCTTCCTTGCCTCCCCCTCCTGTCATGGTGGACGGTAATCTAGAATTTCAGATTGCCAGGATACTGGACTCCCAAATTCTCCGCAGATCTCTCTGAAGTTAGAAGATCTGTGAGACAAGCTGCACGTGGAGTTATCTGACTGTCTCTTTGCTTTTACTTGTTTCTGTGTTGTTGTTTGTAATGACCACACCCCTTGTCTCAGCTGCAGCTGATGGTCATTACTGCTCCTCCATTTAATCTGGCCTCACACTTCATGCTATGCGGTTGATAGTCACTTCTGGGATGTGAAGAGCTGGTGTGTTGTCCTCTCCAGAGTTCCTGCTTCTCTATTTGCTATTAAGATAAGTTGAACTACTTTTTGGTGTTTTGTTGTTCTTTGGTTGTTACTAGGCCTCAGGGAGACACTGGTTCTTTCATCAGGGAAGGCGTCTTGCATAATTTATAAGTAAATTTGCTACATTATCTTATTTAGGTAGATCCCTAGGACTTCAATCTCTGGTGATTTTTTTCAGCCTGAACACATCAAAAATCTGCAAAGATATAAGTTCTTCTGTATTCTTACATCAAATCTGATTTATAAAGCTCTTCAAGGCTGCAGAGTATACACTTTCATCAGTGAACCTGGGTGATCCAGCAAACCTGGAATAGATTTAATAGATAAATGCTATTTGTCCACAAATGTTTTTAATCCAGAACCAGATTCATTCCAGGTTTGCTAGATATCCCAGGTTCACCAATGAAAGTGTATTCTCTCCAGACCCACTGTTTCGATTCATATGCCACTACCAAGATAATGCTTAGGTAACTCCATGCTACCAATATTATATCATCTACATACAACAAAATATTCTTTCTATTTTGCTGGTTCTTTTTGGTCTATAATTGAGTTCAGTCATATGTACAATAGAACTAGCAACTCTGTTGTTATATATGTATGTATATTTACATATGATTACATTAAAAAAAAAAATACTGTTTTATCTCATTAGATGTTAAAATACTAATTAGTACTATGTTATGATATAGTTTTTGCTACATGTCTCAACTTCCCAGGTGGAAGTCTAATGGCAAATCAGTTATCGAGATTGGTGTGATCTGTTTTGATACAAACTGAATTAAGACTTTACTATCTAAAGATTGAGCAATAATGCCCCTGATTCATCAATAAAATCCGCGCTCGCTGGAAGCGCGAAAGTACGCGCGACCAGCGAGTGCGGTTTACCGCGGTCCGGACTCGAGTGTACACTCGCCTCCTCACTGCCAGCCAGATTCCTGCCTTCATAATAATGAGCAATAGGGGGCGCGAATCTGCCAATTAAGGTGATTAGATTTCAGCTGCGCGATTAAGGAGGATCTGTTAAGCCGCGACGGCGTACGATTTCGGATCGCGAATACGAATGCGCGAGCGATCATCCGATTCTGCTTGATGAATCAGGGGCAATATGTCTAGTTCTAACATGAATCTGGTCAAATGCTGATGTATAGTTTTGTTTTATTATTGGATATTTAAAATTCTTATAGGGCTGGCATATATTTTTGTTGGCTACAGTACAGGGAGGAAACCCTATTACACTGCTTTATAATGCCACTTTAAATAAAACAAACCGAGGCAGATTCAATGAACCATTAGGTTATTCTGCTGTCATATTTTTATGTTTTTATTGTTGGAGACTGTACATCTCTCTATATAATGAATAGTAGGGGATGTCAGTGTTACTGGACGCCTGTCTTATTATAAGATTGGCATCTTGACAGAGGTAAAGGGAACAATGTTAAGATGACACTGATCAATTATGCACCTGCTGTAGATGTAGAGAGAGGCTTTAATTAACTGTTTATATTGTTATATAAACAATTGTTATATATACTGTAAATATATATATATATATATATATATATGTATATACTAAACAGCAATTGTTCAAGATATACTTGAAACAAAATAAAATCATGATTGGATAGAGAGATTACAGCCTTCCTGCACAGTAGTAAAGTTTTCGTCCAATGATAGTGGCTTTAGTTCACCAAGCTCCACAACTTCTTTGTTAGCAACCTGTCAGTACAAAAATGAGCTGTTTTGCAATGCTAACAGTGCTGTGATACAATTTTTCTGCAACACGTCCTTTAAATTCACAAAAAGAAAATGTTGGCATTTGTAGCTAAGTGACAGTAGTTGGGATTGGTTGGTGGTAGTGGGGAGGACCAAGGGAGGCAATGTAGGGGCAGAGGTGAAGAGGGAGGTCATTTCCAAACTTGCTGAAATGAATTAAGTTCCCCCTTCCACCCTCCAAGGAGGCTCTAGTAAAATTCTTGGAGGCCAGTTAGGGTCCTTGATGGCAGCCCTTTATGAAATGTTGTGGCAGTGGTTGGAGACCCACTTTTAGTATGAGGTCTTAGAACTATTAAATTTAAAAGTGGTTGAGAACATCCAGGGTATTGTTTGGGCTTTGCGTATAATATGACTTTCCTGAGGCGGTATGTTGTAGCTGGGAGCAATAAAAGGAGTTGGCAGACCCCAAGTTTATTATCGGACATGGGTGAGCCTCTCAAGGGCCTGAAACCTTTAGGTGGGTAATTTCAGAATTACTGGTTACTGTTTTTGTGAAAACCATAATCAGGTTGTTATTTATGTTAATCATTATAGGGTATAGGTTAATATTGGTAATTGGGGTAAAGAAAGATATATATATATATATATATATATATATATATATATATATATATATATATGTATGTATGAATGTTTATATATATAAAAGACTAGAATGATATCATCTTCAGAACAGTTCAAACAATAGTAATTCTGCTACTTACCAGAGTAGATAATAGTGTATATATATCAAATCAATTTCATCATACTCTAAATTGAACCTTGTATACCTCAGGCAGTCTTTGCAATTGAATTTCTGCCTTAATCTTGTTTTACAGGCCATAAAGTGAATTGTGTATTGTGCTATGTACAAATCAATCTGTTCATGTATATTATTCATTAGGGGTTTATATGTATACATTTTTCCTCTATTATAGCAAATAGCAACTCTTCAAATCCTATTCTCTGGTATGCATAGATTATAGAGGTAAATGAAACAAGGGCTGTGAGCCATTCAAAGGCCAATCTATCAGCTGCTATGAATGGTATTGCAAAGCATTCATGATCCAATACCCAGACTGGTTTTAGGGATGTGAGAACCAACCTACTTTAATCAGGATTCACAACAGACAGGCCTAATCTATGTGAGCCATAATCATAGCCTCTTTGCCATTTTGTGGCCACATGAGTGTTAGGTCATTGGTGGACCTATCTGACAATTTATTTTGACTGTTGGCTTTTGATTTTAGCAAATTTGCTTTTTTGTTAAGTCTTATTTTTGCAAGTGTGGATAGTTTGCCGATATTAGTCTAATTGTATTTTTGCAAATTATCACTGGCAACTTTTCAAGTTAATTGCAAAGCCACGAACATAACATTTTCACCCAAATTGCTGGAGGGGTATGTGGTGGAGAAGATGGATACAAATAACATGTCCTGTTGAAGTTTTTAATGTAGATTTTATTATAAATCAGAGGTAAAGTATAGACAGCAAAATTAGATTTTCAACTTTTCAACGTTTTAGGCAAATCTCTAAATTGCAAAGCTCCTGAACACAGTTTTGTCATGAAAACTGAAGTGATTAGGGGGACCTATAGAAATATAGAAATTAGTAAAAAAAAAAAAAAAAAAAAAAAAAGCATGTTTGCAAATAAATGTTAAAATACAGGCATGTGTTTTTTTAACCTGCATTACATTCATTTGACTATAATTTACTGAAAAACACCATGTTTTTCCTTTTAATTGAATATGTGTTCCTTTAGGTCCCCTTGATCTTGCCCCCACCAGTTTTGGCAACAAATTAAAACATTCAACTGCATTTGCATTTTAATTTTTGTAAATGCACACATTTTTGAAGAAATACCTTTCACCCTTACGGATCATCAATTATTAATGGGTGAAACCAAATAGAAGAGTTATAGTTACAATTTATGGTCAAATACTTTACAAATTATAGTTAAATAATTTAACATTTTTAATAAGTTATATATATGTTTTTATTATATGTTTATACCTAATGAAGGCAAATAATATTAGGTACATTATACAAGCAGCCTATTAAAGCTTTTGTCACCATAAGACACAAGGTATTGGCAATTTGTTTAATGTAATGAACAAATTGTTCCTGCTGACATTAGCAGCTAGTTCGTAATTTCCATCCTGCAACACTTTGACACAGAAGGGGAGTTTGTTTGTGCGATACTTACACTTAAAGAAATTAAGTCTTGAAGAAACTGTTTAAATATACATGTTTACTTCAAGCAGAACATTTAAGTCTGTCAGTTTGCCTTTGAAGTGTTTGGAAGCCTTTGATTAAAATTCAAAGCTTTTGTGATTGAGGGTTACAGAGTTCTGTTGCAAGTTCACATCTGGACTTACTGAGCATACAAACTTTAGTAACACAGACTGAAGCAGATGAGGATATGCAATAATACTACAATGGAATATACTGTCATTTGCAAACAGTGTGTTTTAAATGTTGAAAAGACCACAATGTATTTCTACATGTCAGACATAATCAGAAAGACATCTTTTGCTGGTTCAATAAAATATATATTATTTAATCTTGGCCATACACAAAAGGAGCAGCCTGCAGGCTCCTGAGATATGTGGCATATGTATCCCTGGAGGAGGCAGGTTTGTCCTTCAGTATTTACTGCTGCGGCAGTAAATACAGGGGAAGGGGAGGGCATTGAAAAAAATGTTAATCAAATTTTTTAAAAAACACACTTTTTTACTTATATAAAAGGTATAGTCACCCTACATGTTGTTAAAAATATGGTGATAGGTAACTAAATTCATCTTTCCTTGCTCCTTTGCCTATGACTGCATCCTCACCTGATCCTCTTTTAGATTTGATATCTTCACCCATCATGATTGACCAGGTCAGAATTATGTATTTCCCATGCATGCCAGCCATGCTGGGATCCTACACCAAGCTGCACGAGTAGCTCAGTGTACATTATATAAAAGTTTCTGATCCAGGTGTGTTATTTGCAGAAGACATATAACCTGTCATTTCTGCTATGAAGAACCATCCTGCTCATAATTTTTTTTTAATTTGGTTTTGTTTTATTTGGTGCTATATTATCACTAATTACCAGCCAACCCTATGTGTATTGCAGCTGTCTAAAACAAACTAAAATTTGAAGAGTTGAAAGATGAGATGATTGTAGCCACATTAGTGCACTTGAATCTCATAAGAAGTTGAGTACTCTGTGTTCTGCTTCTTTTTAAAAACAACATTTTGAAATATACACTCAGGTAAGATTTAATAAAGTCTACAAACATTTAGTTTCCTTAAGTTTGTGTTCTATATAAAAAAGAATGGAGGTAGTTAGTTAGGGTGCATTATTGTAATCTTTGAGACTACTAATGCTAAAAATCTGCTATTACAAATCAATTTTCATCATGAATCTATAACTCTTATTGGTTTTTGTTACTTATTGTGTGGTATAAATTTGAAAGTCAAATTGTCTTTGTAATAATTGCTGGCAAGTTGAATCACATGCTGTTTTTACATTGCTTGAAGATACCAGTGGTGACATATCTGAGCCATAGCTTCTTGGTCCACTCAAAAGCCAAAAAAAACATGCAGTTAGGTTACCGGCTTTCCATCAGATTTGTCCTTAGACTACGTTATTGACATATGACCATGACATTAGATTGTGAGCCCCTTTGAGGAACAGTAAGTGACATGACTATGGACTTTGTACAGCGCTGCGTAACATGTCAGTGTTATATAAATACTGGCTAATTTTAATATTATTTGCAAAGCATTACTTTGGGGCCCCACTGACATAATGGATTTCCCATCATGTAAAATAATCAAATAATTTGAAAATTCAGCCATATAATATTTAAGCCTTTTTTATCTTCTTCATAGGAGAGGGCAGATAAATGGAAATATAGGTCAGTGTAAAAAAAAGGTTATCATTTGAGTGTCTTAGTGTAAAGCTAGATATTTACTTAACAATGACACCAGTGATCTTTACATTAACCAGCACAAGCCATTGGGGAATACACTATTTACCTTTCTCTAGCTGTTTTAGAATTGGCAATTTTTTATGCTATTTAGAAATCCTATATGCAGTTGCATTATTCATGGTACCAACTGGTTTCCATCATTATATTTTAAAGTAAAGGGACCATATCTGTTAAATTTACTTTGGAAAGGATGTAAAAGGAGGAGCCAGTTTGTTTTGGTTTAGTTAGCCAACAGTTTTACAATTTTGCTCAAAGATCACAAAATTTTTGTCAAACTGTGTTTAAGTTTATGGCCAGGGGTGAATCTTGTAATAAAATTCTGGCCACTTGCAGTGATATCAAGCAACAAAATTGAAACAGTGAAACACATGGGAAGCTTGGCCTTGATATAGGGAAATTGTACCAATGCCAAAAAAATGGTATCTTTCCTTGCACAGAACTGTCAGCTCTTAACATCCTCAATGTGTATTGACAATATGGCAGCTGTTAGCTCATTTTTAAGCAAAAGTGACCGAGTTACACATTTCTTCTAATGACTGGCTCATTTTATCAGGAGGCAAAGGTTATGTTCTGTATTATAAATTACTTCTAATTTCTACAGGTGAACTATGAATTTTCATTCAAAATGTTGTGATTTGAGTATACAAAGTATAACTTGGAAAGAGCATTTAAAACCCATCTTTTCAAACTTGCCTACAGGTCTTCTTCTGTCTATTTAAAAAATGTATGAGAAATAGAATGTAACCCCCCTTTCATTTCTTAGGTTGTACAATACTGTTTGGAACATAATAAAAATCATCTGGTTCCTACTTTTCTGTGTTCTGCAGAAATAGCTGCTTGTTTGGCCGTGTTATTTCCAGGTCTAATTCCTCAATGTTAGGATCTGTACCTATTATAGCCACCTTGTCTAGTTGCAGTGTTCTTGTCTAGTTGCAGGAAAACTTCATGCTTTATGTCACTTAAGAAGTACTTAACTATATGTAGTATGTCACCAAAATTGAATTTTCTATTCCAAGGGATGCCTAAACATATTTATTAGATGTACTTTAGAAAAAAAATAAGTGAGCCTGTAACAGAAGCAGGGAATGAAATTTCTTTGTGCTTTCTGTTTTACAAGTGCTGTAAAAAAACACCTTTGTAGTGCCATATTGAATTTTATATTTAACAGTTTTTGTAGCAATTCAGGATGCTAGAATAATATTAATATTATTTGGAGTTCTCATTAAAGGAAAATGGTTGCAGTGTACATTTTAAAGGTTACTGTTAAAGAAGTACAGAAAAAAAATTTCTATACCAAAATAGATAAGTCTCCAAAGTCTGACAGCTTAGCTTATATAATTCCAGCAGATCATTATTAGACTTTACTATAATCCTGCTCAATCATTATTCCTTCTTCAATGAACATCAACTGTTCGAACAAGATCAAGGCTGTAAGTCAGTTTGACTTGGTAAATCAATGTGCTATTAGCTCTTGTTTGGGAGCAATACATAATCACATTGTTAATATGGAACTGGACAGAAAAGTAATGCTTCTGTTCATAGTAATCAATACGATTGCATGTTTTGCTTTCCCAGCAAGTTACATTATATTCCCTGCTAAAACTTGTTTCTCCATTTTTTAATTGATTAGCGAAGGATGGGTTAAACCTCTGTTAGGATTTTATTGTTGTCCTTGTTCCATTGGGGAGAATCTCTATTTCTGCTGGTTTTTGCTGGGGACTGTTATCCATGGGAGATAATGGGCTTAATTTAAAATTTAGGGCTTGTCCCTGGAGCAGGTGTATAGGTCAAATCTTCGAGAGGACATTAGTTGTAGTGAACAACTCTGGGGAATTTGTTTTGGTCAACCTAATATGCAGAGTGCTCCTATACAAAAGGAATAAAATTACAATTAATGTGCACTTGGCTAGTTAATGCACCTTAAATTATGTTTTAATTATATAATCGCTTTATAATATTTTATAGCAACAGTAAAATCACTTTAGAGTCTACATTAACAGGCTATTTTTTGCTTCTTATTGGTTTTGCAAGCTCATGCAAGTTTTTAGGAAAGTCTACTTGTAGAAGGATGTCAGCTGCAGGTCAGATACACTTGTCAATAAATTCAGAAGTGTCTCAAACCAATTCTATTTACTCAAGAGCAAAGCCAATTATCACAAGGCCTTTTTGACCTCTGTATCTGAGGGCAGTGTGGAGAAATTCATCTTCACAATTTACAACAAAGGCACTAAAATCTCCCCTTGTTTTCTATGAGAATATATTCTAGGATACCTACCTGCCTTTTATTAGAAATAAAGGATCTGGTAAAACCACCGAGATCCTGATTTAAAGCCTCTGTTGTGATTTCTGAGGATGAAATGTAATGTATCCTAAGCTCGCTCTCTTCTTCTTCACCAGAATAACCCAGGCAAGGTGGATCTTCAGGTGTTCACACTATTCCCTCTATGATGTAGACACTTCTTGCTGTTCAGCAGTGGGATCATTTTAGGATTCAGACAAGGAGACTACAACAGCATCTGGACAGATTAGCAGTTCCATGGACCCAGGTAATGGTACTGTCAAAGGACCTGGATGGTGGATTTAGGTGAGATTAACTTCCTTCACGGTATGAAAAAAAACCATGCAGAACAGGTTAGTGAGCTGAGTTTATTTTTGCAAATGGATACTCCTAAAAGTTCTTTTAGTCATTCTAAGGAATGTGTAAACATTTTATTGCCCATTATATAGTCACACGCATACTATAAAGATAAAAACAAATTGGTAATGTGGACATCTAATGAACTTTCCTTTTTAAATACAGGTAGTCCCCAGATTACATACGAAATATGGACTGTAAATTTGTTCTTAAGTTGAATTTGTATGTAAGTTGGAACAGGTACAATATTTTAATATATAATTAGGACAGATGTTTGTCTCAACATTTTATTAAGCAGCTTGGTGTCAGTTACTGGATAAAAATAACAGTTTAAATTATTCACAAAAAAGCCAAAAAAAACAAACAAAATCTTTATGGAGCCTAGACATTCATTACCTTCTAGAACAAGCTGGTCTTTAATATGCAAAAAGAAACAACTGCGGAGTTTGTCTTGTCATTAAAGAGTTACAAGAGGCTGCAGAAGAGCTCACCCCCCTAGGATCATCCACAACCTCAGCTGTGTTTAGCAAAAGATTTCTTCTGCAAGTCATGCAAACTTCCCCTGCCCCCCACCTTCAAGCCTCTGTCCTGCACACAGCGAGCAGGAAAGCCCTGTTCATATCTAGGAGGCGTCCGTATGTCGGATGTCAATAACCCGGGGACTACTTGTATGTTTTTTGCATCTCCCTAAAGTCAATTATTCTATATTTAACAATAGTCTTACAGGTGGGTATGAGTTTGATTTCCCACATGATCTAAATATAAATTTGTCATAGATTCAGTGATTTATGAACAGATCCCTAAATATAAAAGTAAAAAAAAAAAATAATAAGCTAGAGCAAGCTGAGAAGCAGGCACTCTCACCAATAATATGGTCAAGAGTCATCTGCCTACTTGCATCTGTAACTACCCTAATGAAAAAACAAATTGTCTATATAATTCTATCATCACTAATAGTCTAATATCCCCAGAACATATTAGCTAGTTTATTCATTATATCACCCATCCAATTCTATTTTTGCAACTTCCAATTTAATTTAGTAAATGAACATTTAGCTTAATCAAATTAATAATGATGCTTTCTAATGCTGCACCTTGCTTAAAGGTTAAAGAAAATGGAATTAATGATGTTTTAAAGAATAATGTTTTTTATGTATATGTTTTAATCCCACGCACCAGCTAAACTGAAACTCATAATCCAATAATCCTGACTAACCCCTTACAAGACTATCAAAAAATATACTTAAAAAAATGGCAGGTACAAAAAACAATTATTACACAATTTAAAATGCCCACAATACTTTGTTTTACTTCTAAAAAAAATTTAAAATCATACATGTATCGACCACAAAGCATGAGGTCTCCAAAGTTTGAAAACTCTGAACTTGACACATTTCATGGATCGAGAAGTATGCCTCCCTAGAAGTACATGACAGAGACTTCAATACAAGCACTTCCCTATTTATAGGTTCTTCTCCACCACTATAGGACCACATACACTAAGCAGAAGTGAGGGGGATACACAGCCCAAACCCCAACCAAATGAGTGGGGAACACCAGATGCAGCTCTTTGTTATGACTTTTTCAGTCAGTGCTGTTAATTAGTGAGTAGGAGTATATTACCCACAACAGATAACAAAGAAAACCTTTGTAACCAGTTTTATTTCTTTATTTAATTAAATGGTGATGGGATTGCAATGTTTATATCACTTCTTTGGACACCAGAGTTGCACAGAAGCCCATTACTTGTTAGAATACTTGGGATGCTGTCCCCTTTTCAAGCGTCTGCCCTAAACTAGTGAACATACAGACCAGAATTAAATTGTTCATGAAGTCATTGGTGTCTGTGTTTAAAGGAATAAACCACATAACCACCAGAAAAAAGGGGCAATTTTTCAGTTCAAAATAAAGGTTGTATAAGAAAATAAATCAGATAGTATGGTAATGGTCCAGGCAGGCAGCAAGCAAGAGAAGTCAGGAGCAAAGCCAGGGGTCAAGAGTAAGAAATGCAGAAAATAGACACCTGTTACATGGTGGTCACCGGAGACCTCCTATCAGATGACTCACACGCTCGCCACCCGACATGCACATGGTAGAGGGACTTCCGGAACGCCGACCCATGAATCCAAATATGGGCGGCTCAGGAAGCTCTCTTGCTATTCGGCTTTCTGCTTTTGAATTTAGCGGCAGCTCACACTGTTTCCAGCTCAGAGACATATACAGGGGTAAGTGAAAGATCCAAACAAAGGCAAAACATACTTGGGCATTGATTTATCAAACTTTAATTGTTATGATCTATTCATTATAGGTTCAATAGGGCAGTGTTTCCCAACCTTTCTTAGTCGCGGCACATATTTTACAATTAGAAAAATCCCAAGGAACACCACCAAAAAGTCAGACACGTAAATTAGCTACCTGCTGCCATCTAGTGGAAGAGTTTTTTTTGGTTCTGCCTATCACTATACATCGCTGGTATAGACAAATGAAGACAAATTTTTTGCAGTAAATAAATCATTTTGGGACCAATTAACTGAAATTGGATAATTTCCCACGGTACACCCGAAGATCTCTCAGGGCACACTAGTGTGACGCGGAACAGAGGTTGAAAAACACTGCAATAGGGGATTCCTATTTAGATATATAAGGCATACCTGTTCATTTCTACAGTGGAGACATCCTCCATATTTAGAAGAGTAAGAGATTATCTAAATCATTTCTAATATTCAATATAATATTAGTATTTTATCTTCACAATCTTAAAGATACCCCCTATTATTATGATACTTATTCTTTTCAGATTTTAATTGGGAGAACCTGCAAGATATCCCTGTACATTAGGAGGAAACAGTCTTATATGCAAGTAAGGACAATGTAAGTCAGTTACTATTTATTTATGACATCAAATTTATTCAGTCTTGGTTGCTCGGAGCAGATATACACATCCTTATAAGGTAATAAATATATTGAAACATAGTAAAATGTATAAACTAGTTAAGTTACCACTGAAGGAACAGGACTATTTGAATTGAATACACATATAAGGATATCTGTTTTGATTCCTGAGGTACTATATAACATCAAACCTCAGGCTTATACGTGACATTAATTATTTTGATAACACATTCTAAAAAACGTAACTCAGGCATCACTTAACATAAGAAATAAAATAATTACTTAAATATCTATATACCATTGTAACAGATATTCATTTAATATTTAGATGCCTTCAAGAAACAGAGCTTTGAACATCAACATACGTAGCATTACCCCTGAGGAAGCCTAGATTGGGCGAAACGCGTCTGGTTAACAAAGTTACGTCAGAAATACGTATATGTTATATGTTCTATGCATTATAAAATAGTTGGCCTCTGTCTAGCATAGGAGGTATATGACCTCTAAATAGGAGGAAATACTCCTCTAATTTTTACTGTGGATGTTTCCAAAAAGATTTGGGTAATTAACCTCCAAGGATGAGGAAATACCTTATAAATCTGTACTATTGATTATTGTTTGTTGTTTCACATTTATGAGAATGTACTTTTGATTTTTGCTGAATACACTAAAAATTATTGCCAAAATACCCTGCCTTTGAACTACATTCATTCTAATATCTCCAATTTCCAGGGTTGGCTAAAAAATGTAAATTTCCTGTCAGGAATTAATCTAGAAATTCCCAATCTTTTGTTCTACACTAGTCCCCATTAAAAAAGGCCTTGCAAATTGTAAATGCACAGCACAGCTAGGGGGCTCAGCACTAGTGTAGACACACTGCACGGACGCTGACTGCTGTGTCTGAGCCGGCTTAATAGCCAAGGGTGATTAAGAGGCTATTCCCTGATTGCCTGGTGGGAGGGGTGAAACTGATAAAATTTGCAAGAGCAGGCACGCAGTGTATCAGAACTGCCTGGATGTGCATGACTGCGGCAGGTAAGATCTTTTGCTGGCCTGCCCTCCAACCCCTCCCTTTGAACCCCCACCTTTTAAAAGCCCAACTATATAGACACCTGTGGGTATGGTGCAAAATGGCCTCACGGCCGTTTATTGCAGCTTCTTTGAACATTCTGCAGCACTTCTACTTTATACCTCTTACTAACTTTTTTTTTTAATAGGTAATTTTTTTTTTAAATATACACACTATTGGCTGTATTAAACTTATACAGACAGCTCCTAAATGAGGAAACTTTTCCAGTACTAGGGTGCCCCCTATCTATTGTTAATGGTATTCAAGCACTCTTCTAACAAAAAAGAAGGAAGCAATGCAAATAAATAGGCCCAGTTAAATAGGACCAGTTTCTGTGCCTGGAACAGCGGTTTAACCCAGGGAACTGAACCCTGCTATCTATTTTTGCCTTACCACACAATTCACATTTTTTCCAGTGGACTCAAGTTTCCTTATCTGTAAAGCCAGGAACCATGCAAAAGATAGGCCACATCCTATGTCACCTATAAACTGCTCGTTTAATGAACCATTGAACCACTAAACTGAACCTGTAGTGGCCCATGCTATGAAATATAATTTTTTTAAAAAGCAGGAGTGACTGGTCTTTTGCTTTTTATTTTATTTATTTAGCTGTTTGCCTAAGATTTCACTTAAATGTTGTTTTGTAGACTTTTGAGGATAGTCTTGATTTTAAAAATACCTCTAAAGAAGGTTAATGACTGATCATGAAATGACCTTTTTGTGTTCGTACAGTGTTGCTAAAACTGTGTTTTGTATTCGGTAAACCTTTTGTTAGTCTTGACAATTTTTTTCTGTTCTCCAATTGGATGAGCATGATTTAAAGTAAGAATTCTGTGCTTATCTGAAGCCTCCATTTTAGACATCCTTGTCAAGAGATACATGGTTGACATTCAGGGGCTGGATAAATGAGAGCGCTAAGAAAATGATTATATGCCCTGACCTTTACTTATTTTCCATGGAAAGGTTTGCTAATTACTGCCAGACATTTCACTTGTCTGGTTTCGAATAAAGTGAACTTAATAGCTTAACCATTTCTTTAAAGGATGTTTCGGACTTTTTCTCTTTTAAATATATATATATATATATATATATAAACTTTGGAGGACTTTGAAATGCAAAAGTACAATTAAGAATGTGAAAAAATGTATTATTACATTGTTATCTATACTTATAAAGCTCAAAGTGTGATTACACCTATATAAGCCTGTTGGATATTGCATCTAAAGGCCATTGTTCTCCTATACATGAGTTTCTAAAATAGTCTCTATGCTTCTGGGAATTCTTTTTCAAGATTTCAGAGTCAATCTGTGGGAGTTTGTGCTCATTCAGCCAAAAAAGCATTTATAAGGTCAGGAACTGCTGATGGATGAAAAGACCTGGCTTGCAGTGTCCCGATTCATACTAAATATGTTTACTATGGTTGAGGTTAGGACTTTATGGAGGCCACTCACATTCCCCAACACCACACTGGGTAAATTACATCTGCATAGACCTGTCATAGTGTGCAAGGTCAAAGTCATTCTGGAACAAGTAAAGGTGTCCAAGTACAGTTGGCTATATAGTGTATATCATCAGTTTTCAGTAATGGTTAGGATGACATGTTCTGCATTACTATTCATTACTCTACACTTTCAATTAACTATTTTTTCCTTCATGTCTTGACACTTACTTGTCAGCAGTTTTACTCTTATATCCAAATGTAATAATATATATTGCGCTGCCATGCAATCTGAAATGTAGACAAAAATGTAGAATTGTCATATTAAATTAATAGACAGCTATATTCCTGTAATGGCTGATGTTAAAGCAGAATTCTCATTGAAAAGAAGTGACACCTTTACTTGTCACACTTGGGGAGACAGGGCCACTAGGGGGGTGCTATGGCTTGAATGGGAGGAAAGTGAGCCCTGGGAAGGGCCAAGGCGCAGAGTCTAAGCAGTAACCAGGTCTTCTCCAGAGCCTCCGATGGTGAGGATGTTGCGCTGCTGGTTACTGCCAGGTTGCGGTCCTTGGGCACACCAAGGTGGGCCAAATCACAAAGCTGAAGAATATTTGAGGAAGGTTGGAATCAAGGCAGGCAGCAAGCAAGAGAGGTCAGGTCACAAGCCAGGAGTGAAATACCAGGAATCCAGGATACAGACACCAGTGACACAGGGGCCACTGTGGACACAGGAGACACTGGAAACAATAGGAGGCACAGGTGACACAGGAATATGCAGAGACAGACAGGAACACCAGAACAGCACAGGGAAGTTGGCTGAGAACCAACATACTGGACAACGAAGGTTTAACGCAGGAGCTGGATAGAGGAAGGACTGAATTAGCCAACAGGTGTACAGGGACTAGCTCAACAGAACCAGGGGCTCGGCACCAGTGGAGACGCATTGCAGGAAGACTGAGTGCTGTGCCTGAGCTAACTTAACAGCCAGGGATGGTTAAGAGGCTATTTTCTGATTGCTAATGTAGGCACGCCCAGAGTCAGAACTGCCTGCATGTGCAGGAGAGAGGCGTCTGTGCTTTAGTGAGGGAGAGGTAAATGTGACATTACTTTTGACACAATGACCTGGACTTTCTTCATTCTGGCATGGACAGGACACCAGCTGAGATCAGCGCATTTATTTTTACATTCAGGGCAAACCCCTTCTGCACATGCCTGATCTCCATTGCAAGCCAAAGCCCCCTGGTAAATGTGACATATGTATTCCAGGAGGCTCTGGGTTTCCATTCAGTCTTTATCGCCCCTGCAATAAAGAAGAAAGGGGAAGCGTGTTAAATGTTGTTCGATTTAAAATATGTAATGAAAGTTTCAATAAAAAGGAATTGAAAGACAAAATACTAGCTGTAAGCATTAAGTTTTCAGTTTTTCTCTATCATTGACCTGGAACAAGCCTTTGAAAATTTAAAAGAGTTTCAGAATCCCTTATCATTATACCTGTTTAGGTCAGTGACTCAGAATGTATTGAAGAGATGTTGATTAACATTTACATTTTATATTCAGGCTGCCATTGCAAGTTACTGATTTTGCTATATAATTTTGAATAATTATAATTTTAAATCTTTAATTAAAATGTCTGATACCATTACTGGGTGCTGCAAAGAGGTTTAAAGTTCTTGATGATTAAACAAAAAATGTGGACCGAAATGTTCCTTTTCAGCTTCATAACAAAAAAGTAAAATCATAAAAATGAATAGTGAGTTAAAATGAACACAAACCAATGCAAACCCATGCAGAACTGTACATTATTTATGATAATCTTAGTATTTTTATTATCCTAATTATAAAGTATAAGTTTATTAAAAGTATAAAGCATTGAAAAAAATATTACAATAATGTTTACCAAAAAGCACTAGGAAAGAAAATAATTTCTGGAGTGATTTGTATAGAACTTTAATGTAATTATAATAGATGTCTGTCATCAGCTGATATAATTTCTAGTTTCTTCATCCTTGCCCTCTGACACACACTTACTAAATCATCTACTTCAGCTCCAGTAATATTAGACTACTGCTTGGTAACCTTCTGAACCTTTTTACATTTTGATTTGTCAAACCACTAAACCAAACAATGAAACTGAATATGATGACAGGCTGACACACTTATAAACAGAAGTATAAGGTTCTTTTGCATTTTACATAATCCAAATTTATTGGGGAAACATAAGTGCCTATAGCCAGAGTGATTGATGTTTATCTTTGCATCTCCGTTCTAGGTTCTAGGTTTAAATCATATCAGGGTCGGTATCCCAGTGTTTCCTAAAAGTGAATCTGAGAAATAAAAAAATAAAAAATAAACAATCGGATGAGAATCGTTATTTGCGGAGCGGGGTGACTGGTGAAATGGTGGAAACAGTACTGAAGCGTACGGCTTGGCAACAGTTTCCTCGTACTTACGACTACACTGGCATCACATTGCCCCTCCCTTGTTTTTCTATTTTCAGTAAGGATGAGTTAAATTCGGTCTTGCGGCAAATTGGGCCGTTCTCGCTTACCAAACATGTAGGGGAGAACGGCCCTTGTAAATTGTCTGGCAAGACTGAATTTGTGGGACCTGCAAGACCAATCAGGGGAGCAGAGCTGTCAGCTCCACTGCTCTGATTGCTGTTGCAGTCCTGTACTATGTGTTCTTGGATAGAGTTTCTCTATTCAGGAACACAGTGTGAGTCTCGCTAGCTGCTCATGAATGAATGCAGCGTGGGAAAAATCATTTGATTTTTGTTACGGACTTGTTCATTTATAAATGCAAGCCGCATGACTCGGCACTCTGAGAGGAGGAGTATAGCGGATGCATTTTTAAATGGAGCCGTGAGAATCCTCCTCTCAGTGAGAGATCCCTGGGAACTTCAGGTTAGAATGAGGGCTTGCCGACAATAATAATATTTTCCTACAGGTATTGCAACACTACAAGCTGCCTTAAGGATTACGGATTAGCACTCAAGGTTAAAGTTTTTTTTTAACCCTATGGGGTAAAATCTTTTTTCAAAGATTCATGTAGCCATTAATGTTTTAAATTTTTTTGACATAAGGTTTAGTCACAATGTCATGGAAAATTACATTATTTTGGCCTAATTATTTTAGTCTAAAAACCTTTTCTACTATTTCTACTTTTCTACTTTTTCTACAAGAACTCTTTCACACCCTGAATCTAAGTAGTAGATTATATCTGACATCATAACCATGGGTATACCATTTGCTTGTGATACCTTAGAGATGCTTTCTCTGACGCTTTTTGAGTGTGCCTTGATTCTACTATTGTTTTTACTGGGCTAACAAGGTTTATTTGGGGCTTTCTTTTTCCATTTTTTGGAATCAAATATGGTACCCAAAAGTCTTACTCCTTTCCATCAGTACTAACCACTGTTTAGCATGAAGTGAAAGCAAAAGATGGTTTTAAAACTAAGGGGTTTCATGGAGAACTAGAATGCAGCCTAGAAAAGGCATGGTATACTGAAAAATAGTTGTATGCGAGGCTCACTTTTTGGAGATCTTGGGGTATAACATTTATCACCTGTGTATTATAGCAATATTTCTTGCATAGATGTTATTTCCTCTGATTCCCTAACTGTGATCACTTGTGTAAAGTTGTCAGTAAATGCTAACGTAGGGTTGCCATCATCCCCTTAAGTTCAGGCAAAACAGTGATTGACATTAATTTCAGACACATTGCCCCTGATTCATCAAGCAAAATCGGATTATCGGTCGCGCATTCGTATTAGCGATCCGGAATCGTGCGCGATCGCGCTATTCAACAACCGGAAAAGCTCGCGCACGGAGCCGCGCTTATCCGACAGCTTTTTACTG
>NC_092859.1:135354462-135375937 GCF_032062135.1 Pyxicephalus adspersus | reverse complement strand
GATCCTCCTTAATTGCGCAGCTGAAATGTAATTGCCTTAATTGGCAGATTCGCGACCCCTATTGCGCATGGCAGAAATCTGGCCGGCAGATTCAGGATGCGAGTGTACGCGCGCACTCGAGTCCCGGACCGCTGTAATCCGCGACCGCGGGTCGCGCGTATTATCGCGCTTCCAGCGATCGCGGATTTCAATGATGAATCAGGGGCATTTTCAGAACAGGTTACCCTCCTCCCCCACCCAATAGGCCTGATTTAATAAACCACTCCAAGACTGTAGAAGATGCACATTCTTCAGTGAACCTGGGTGATCCAGCAAACCTGGAATTGATCTGGTCCAGGTGTGAAAACATTTGCTAATACATAGCAAATGACCTTGAAGAAATCTATTTCAGGTTTGCTGGAAAACCCAGGTACACTGATGAAAGTGTATCTTCTCCAGCCCAGCCTTGGAGAGCTTTGGACAAAATGAGTGTACTATCCCTGTAGAAATCATTTACACCTATGTTTTTTGGTTAATGCACTCATTACTGCAAAGCACCATACCTATGTTCATGTCCAAAAGCACATCCACAGGCTGGACAAAAATCATGTAAAAAATCTCTAAATTTGAGGGTCCCTGGATTTTTTTATCCAAAGCCTTAATTTCAAGGAACTCTGGAACTCCCTACTCACCCACACTACACTGTTTACATCATTTTTAGGGAACATTTGTTTATGGATCATCTTCACTCATCATTAGCTCATTTCATAGCTTAAATCCTGTCTTTCAATGTTACTAATACATTTTTTCTGTTCTTTATTTCTTGCTTTATTATTCAGAAAAGGCAGGATACCTTTGAACTTGGAAATCAATAGATATTAGGATGATTCAAAATAGCCTTGGGTAATGTTATTAGATTAATGACAGAATTTAAATTGAGAAAATGTTGGAATAGTCTCATTTTATTCATATAGAGCACATGTCATTATAGAAACTTTGTTAAAGGAATATATTCTATTATCATTAATAGATATCTCAATTTTTTTAATATTTTAAATTGTCCTTTGAGAATAATCTTAACAATATTATTTTTGTTCCTTTTTTTTATAATATATCATTATTTTTGGACATGTGGAAATACAGGCGATTTTTTAGCAGCTGTAAACTAATTATGTGTTATTGCATCATTTTTGTCTCGGGGGATACACAGGGATATGTGATTGGAGTAGTGGGCAAAAAGTTTGGGAGGTTACATGACCAGAGTCTAATCCTCCTGCTTTGTTTTCAATTAATTTAAGATACTGTGCTTAAGAGTCTTTAAGCAAGAAGAAATCATTACACATATATGAAACACAGTCAGAGCTGGAATTTTGACAAGGACACCTAGGCTACGGCCAAGAATGCCATGGCCACGAGGGGTGGCATTTCCTCACACTCCTTTGCAGCTCTTTCCCACTGTGATAATGTCTCCCCATGTCTGCCACACTCTTTTTGCTGCCCCCAGTAAGCAGACACGTACAAGCACCAGGACAAATAGTTATGTTCCGATGCTTAGAAGTTCTGGTTGTAAGTGCATGAGGGCAGTGGCCATTTTGTTGGAGTCTTGGATTCATTAAAAAAGGTAAAGTACCATCTTCTGACACTCCTCCAACTGTACTCCTCTGGTCAGTACAGTACCAATTTTTTTTGTAAAGAGATTGATGTGCTTCATGGTGTCTGGAGACAGTTGGACACCCTTCCTCCTACCTTTGACAAAACCCAGGGCTGCAGGAAAGCACAACCTAGTTCATTGGGGGGGGGGGGGGGGGGTATAAATCTGGCCCATAGTAAAGCACTGCAAGTGTATGAGTATGGCATCAAGATCACAAGGGTTTTGAATAAACAAACATATGAAAGACACATGGAACAAGATTTTTTTTGCATTTAATTGGTTGATAAAATTGAAAACCAAGCCCTTTTTTATTCTTAAGTTCTGTGGTTTGGTAAGTCTATGCTTAGTATGTCAGACAGGCAGTCAATTTTTGGAAAGCATAACCTCAAGTCATACATAGGTAAAATCATTCCAGCCGGACTGGGGCAACAGAGCAAACCCCCTACACTATAATGATTAACAATGAAATAATAATCATATATATATATATATAAAACAATGAAATAATAATCATATATATATATGTACAAAGCGGTTCAATGTAACAAGTATTTAATAAGGAGGAAATTCCTTGCTTCCGTCTTAATTGTCTTCTGTCCTGGTCAGATAGTTGCAGTTCTGCTAATAACATGATGATTTCTATCGTATAAAGTTCAAGTACTATACAGAACTAGATGCACAGGTCATACAAGGATACCTTATGAGCATGATATTGTTCTCGTACAAAAAAAAAATTGAACCATTAGGTTCCGAAGTCCTAATGCCCTCTTTCAAAAGGCACTTGAAGCCAACTTAAGGGTCATTAAATTGGATTATTATAACAAATTTGGAGCAGACCTTTAAATGTTGTTTCACACAATCACACAAAGACTGTCCTGATTAACAGGCACATGACAAAAAGTCATACAGAGAGTGTGAAAGAAATAATGTGTATATCAAAAAATAATATTCACAGCCTACAACCAGCATAATGCTATATTTCTAATTTACACAGATATATGTTATAATTACTGTTTTCAGAGTTTTCCAAATACCCCATGTGCTAATCAGCTATTGCCTTCAGAACTGACAACACATTAGGAAGCATGGGCATTTGTTCCAAAGAAAGGTCTTCTAAAAACACAATTTAAAGCACAAAAAATATACCATTCCATTTTTGTTTTTTTCTTTTTGCTGTTATGTCATCTGTCTGGGCATTCTTCCTGGTTTGTTTGCTCTGCAATTCTTCAGCTTATACAAATAAATACTTTTAGCACAATTTCATCATCTCTTAAACAATGATATTGATAACAAAGTAGGTTTAACACTTTAGGTAGGATTATGTTCGTGGAAGCAATAATACTATTTCAAATCTGTAGGAACAGAATAGAAAAATTTGTCAATGGTTCCCCTTTAGAAATGGAAGAATTTCAGCACAGTATACTAAGCTTAGAGAAAATATATAAAATATTTTCTATTCCTTTATTAAAAAACTCCCACTGACTCATATCATCATTTTATGTGATTGTCTTTATGTGGGTTATGTGATGTATTTGTGATATATTACATTTTTATTACTTTACATTTTTATGTATAAAACACAGACTGTGTTTATAAAATAATAAAATGTAGGCTGTAGAAAAAAATAACAAAATAGTAATTATCTTCAAAAAGAATTTCTCACTTAGCACATAGGTATAATTTGGTGCAAATTAATGTAGCTGTTTGTATAAACCCCTAAACCAGACAAAATTATATTAAAAGCTCCTTTTTATAAAAACCCTTGTGTTTATACTATTTATTGTATTGTGAACCAGTACAAAATCTAATTTCATTGGTCTGCACAATCATTTCTGCTTAGTTACTGCTACATACAGTTCTGCTACCAACATGAAGCTTTCTATCACACCGAATTCATCATCAGACTCATCACACATCCATTCGAGAAAGAAGCAAATCACCCAAATTTTCCTTATTTATTTTTTGTCTGGTTTGCAATTCCAGTGGATTGATTTATGTTTCACAGATTCAGCAAACACGCACAGGGGCAGCTCATTGTGTGCGTTTTTTTGTATGGCACAAAGCAAGGCTTATTGAAAGACCTGGTATCAATATTAGCAGTAACTCTAAAATAACAACATCAAAATCTTTAAGGCCTTTTAATCGTGTTCTTTGAATGACTGCCACAATGTTGGAACCAACAAGTGTTCCTGTTCTATACAATACAATATTTATCCCAAATAAAATATGTAAAAGGATTGAAGTTTCACATTTAGGAGATGTTAACTTAAACCTATTTTTAGCCTTAAGAAACTTATTGTTAAATGTGTGCAATCCTAGTTGAGTTGGTCCTACACCTTCCCATCTTCCTTCACCCTCCTGGAGTGGGCTGGACACCAGGTGTCACCATCGTCTTTTGTCTTCTTCCAGGGCATTTTCCTTTCACCCAATCTCACAATGTGAATGTGTGAAATCAGCACTTTTTTTACACTTTTTTTACAGATCTTGAGGTTAGGGATGTGCAAAAGGAGCAGCCCACAGCCTCCTGGAATATGTGATGCATGTTTCAAAGCATAAGGTAATCCAATCAGCCTGATTTATTAAAGCTGAAGAGCTGAAGAGGATGCACTTTCATCAGTGAAGCTGGATGATCCAGCAAACCTGGAATGGATCTGGTCCAGGACTGAAAACATTTGCTAGCAAATGACTTTGAAGAAATCCATTCCACGTTTTCTGGATCACCCAGCTTCACTAAATGTATCTTCTCCAGCCTTAGAGAGCTTTAACAAATTACGCCCACAATTTCCCAAATATAGTTCTCTTAAGGACTACTTCCTGCCACTATACAATTATATAATCAGCACTTGATATGAAACCAATACTCTACATTAGTTCATTATAAAAAATGTAGAACCACAATCAATTAGTAAGAAGATTGAAAAAACACCTATAACAAGAGACTAAACTCTATTTGTATTGCTGTTGCTAGCTCTAGAACTTCCACCTAATTACAGATACAATACTGTTAACACCTTAATTTTACCCCTGTGATTCTTTTAAATTTGCCCTGGAAAAGACAAACATGTACGATGAGCTAAACATTGCAAAAAATCCTTCCCTTCTGTTAATTAAATTTGAACTTCATACTGGTTCTGCTTTTGAACATTTGCCCATGTGAATCAAGGAATTAGTGAAATAAGTTAAAATGTTTTAAAAGTTTTTTTAATGACGAGAGTGCATTATGGTTGAGGCTTCTTTTTCATTGTATCTCCCTGTATTAGAATATACTTTATTACATGGAAAATAACAGGATCAGCAAATGGACCATATTACCTAGGTGATTTTGTAGCATTAATCAATTGCCACTCCAAATCACTAACGCCAATGGGTCACAACAATTTGTAGCTCTTTTCAGTCATTCTTTATCAGTGAAAAATTTGTAGCAGAATCTAGTGAATTTTAGCTAAGCCTAAAAGGTAAGGAAATTATTATTACTGACCATCCTGACAATGACATGACTTAACTGAGCTACAAATCACTAATCGGTAGATCGATTAGAGAAAAAATCCAGTAAGATTGGTTGAGAAATTTGACTGAATTTGGAATTTCCAAGTTAATTTTTTAAAAAAAGTTTTAAACAATAATTTTTGGTTCAAAATTACTAGGTGATTAGTTGAGAGCACTGGTATATTATATAAGATTATGTTTTCAGTCTGCTTGAAGGATGAAAGAGGATGTGAAGAAACGCACAGTGGTTACTTCAGGCAGATAGATTTTAACCTTTTTATTTTCCTGATGTATTCTGGAAGAGAATATCTGGAAGAGGGATAGCTATGATATATAGAATTCATCATACTCAGTTATTTAAAGAGGACACGATATAGACTGTTCAACAATGTCAGTGTATAGTTAAAAAATAAAAGTAAATGAAATTCTGCATAGTCTTAAATATCTATATACTGTATATAAACCTGGATATATGTGTGTATCTGTGTATGTTACACCATAACTCGAAAACAAATTTCAACCAAACTTACTAAAAAGTATCCATATCGTATTGTTGGATCCCAAAAAGTACAAGTTAACTGCCAACATCCCTAATTTAGATTATAGATAAGAAGAAACATATGCATATGGCACTTAAGGCAGTGAATATCATAAAAGATATGTAAAATATTATTTTATTATCACACAGATAAATATATGTAACAAACAAGAAAAAATATCTGTATTGCCTCTTTCACACACAGGAGGCAACTGAAATATTGTAAAAATAGTGATACATAATTTTCACTCATCCTTTTGGAAAATGTACATAACATATACATAATTCCGACGCATTTTGCAGATAGGATCCGCTTCATCAGGGAATCAGTACAAACAGAAATTAACCCCCTATCGGTAATCCCAAGTGTGACTTGGGATGGATTTTACTTGCAAAAAGCAGTAATCCCAAGTCACACTCGGGGGTAGCTTTAATCTAAGAAAAACCCCACTTACCTTGCTCCGTTGTCGTCCCCCGTCGTCCTTCTGGTCCCCGCAGGTCCTGAGGACACGTTTTCTCCCTCTGATCTCCAGGCGCGAATTGAAGAGCTGAGATCTATGGGGTTTCCCGTAACATCGGTGAGCGCGCCGGTTCATGTGCGGGCGGAGCGGCGGGAAATTCAAACGATTTTGTATTGGATTCAATACAAAATAGCTGTATTGAGTGCAGTACAAATCTTCATAAAATCTTCATAAAATGTATATATAATTATATTATATATATATTATATATGCTACTGTACAGTTACATTTTTTTAACATTTTTTTTTATTAATTAATAAAAAAAAAATTAATTACTTTACCACATATACAAGGGGGTGCTGAGAAGTTCCTGGCTTTGCCTCCTTTGAGATGAAATAGAAAAATGAGTGTAGGGGCATATGACAGCCTAATATCTTAGTATATAACTGTGCAAATATGGAGTCTTTGCGATTCTTAAAACTGTTTTTTCTTTTAGTGAGAAGCTGTGATGGGAGAGGCACAAGCAAGTTTCACGTTGTTGCAGGCCATCATAAGGTTTTTGTTTCTCCAGGGAAAGTCAGCAAAGGACATTCACACTGAGATCACAAACACTGGGGGAGAAGCGTCCTTCCTACAGCACTATCAAAACCTGGATATCTTGTAGACTGGGCATTTCTCCAGCGAAGAGCAACAAAAAAGATAGCCCAGATACTTGACATCTCACGGGAGCGTGTTGGGTTTGTTATCACCACTATCCCAGACATGCGAAGTGGGTGCCGAAATGTTTGAACAGTGATCAGAAGGAACAAGTTTGAAGCTGCACAGGACTTTTTGGCTAGGTTAGTGACTGGGGATAAAACCTGGCTCCACATCCATGATCCTGAAACCAAGGAACAGTCAAAGGAATAGCGCCACAGCGGGTCCCCACGGCTGAGGAACTCCAAACCCAGAAATCGGCAAAAAAAGTCATAGCGTCTATTTTCTTGGACAAAGACGGTATTCTGTTGCTGGACTACCTACCTCAGGGCTCTAGTATTACCGGACAGTATTATGCTAACCTCCTGGACCAACTGAAGGAGGCAATTAAGACGAAACGCTGTGGAAAGTTGACCAAAGGGATCCTTTTTTTGCAGGACCTGTGCACATGTCCAACGTTGCGGCTGCCAAATTGAACAATCATTCATTTCCAATTGGTCCACCATCCCCCCTACTCACCTGACCTGGCCCCTTTGGACTATTATCTGTTCCTGAATTTGAAGAAACACCTGATGGGGCAAAGTTTTGAGGACATTTCTGACGTCAAAGATGCTGCTGAGAACTGGTTTACAGGCCAACCAAAGGACATTTATTTGAACGTTCTAGAAAAGCTGCAACTACACTGTACCAAGTGCATCTATCTCAGGGGGGAATATGTTGAATAAATTTTAGTTATTTCATAACTCTGGCTCTCTTCTTTCTGGGCAAAGCCAGGAACTTCTCAGCACCCCCTCGTATATACCATAAAGGACTATGTACATATATTTACATACATGTTCGTGCAGTCCAGAGTGTCCACAAGTATGTAGGCAACTGAAGTGCTGCTGCACCCCCCTCTATATATCCACCCGCACCAGGCTGACATGCAGAGTGATGTCACATGTAGGGAGCTGATCCTCCGGTCTGATCAGAGGCAAATGTTGCAGGCTCGAGCATGTACACCAGGGGTGTCAAACTCTGGCCCGGGGGCCAAATCTGGCCCGTGAGGTCAGATTCTTTGGCCCCCTGAAAAGTTTTGAAAATACATGGCATCTGGCCCGCCTGCCCGCCACTGCCTTCTGCAGCGAGTGATGCCTACTACAATTCACGGCATTACTTGTGTCTATAGAGCAGCTATCTATGCGGCTCCGCATTGGGCTGTTCTATAGAAGCAAGTAATGCCGGGAATTGTAGTTTCGGCATCACTCGCGTCTATGAAACAGCTCTCTGTCTATGCGGCCTTGCATTTCGCTGTTCTATAGATGCAAGTAATGCTGGGAATTGTAGTCTCAGCATCACTCGCTTCTATGGAACAGTTTTCTGTTTCTCTTCTCTTTGAAAGCTTGGTAAGTCAAATATTAATATATTTTTGCTTAATGACTAGTTATTAAGCTCACTAAGCATAACATTTATGGCTATTTAAATATAGCTAAATGCAACAGACAACAGCAGGAAAACCTGACTTGAGCGATGGTGCCAGCAGTGGGCGGCATAATAACTTTTTACAGACATAGCAATATATCAGAGTCAGAATATAGCAATATACAGAGTAATTGACTTCACATGCAAATGTTATTGAGGGTTTCCTGAGCGCAGTAGACAACAGTAATAAGTAACCTATCAGTTTGTTGTTCTAGTAAGCTGGAAGATGATTTTAAAATAAAGAAAAAATAATAATTTTTACTAGATCCCACTGTTTGCAAATATAATCATTTAAATGTTCCTCTTCTGCTGCTGTCTTGAGATCCTCAGCATTGTGCACAAACAATTATTCTTTTATTATTATTCTTTTAATAATATTCCTAGTCTAATTGACACATTCACGTTTAAACCTTTCCTGTTAGGTAATGGGGTAATGGAAAGGGTTAGATGAGAATGGAAAAGAGAAGGAGGAAAAGGGAAAAGAGAATTTATTATTATAAAATTTTTCCTTTTTTTTCTATATATGTTGAAATATTGTTATGATCACTCTATTTGTTTCTCATATATTTAATGTATTGGTGGTGTACTCTGATTTGGAACCTGTGGGAGAATCATGACTCCCTCTCCCCTTTGGGGTCTCTAAGTCTCCCCACAGCCGAGCCCTAAACTTTCATCTAGATTTGGCTGGCCACTTTGGGTTTATTGGGAAAAATGATATCCCTTTTTTTCCCATATGGGGACACCATATGTGTGCTTGTGCGAGATGCCCTATTTTTCCTATGTTGCCCCCTTTATTTATGTTCTGGATATCTGCTTTCTTCTACATTCTCTTCTCTTTACACTTGCACTGGCTGGCAGCTTGCTGCACAGCCTGCTGTTCTCTCATTGGTGGTGCTTCCCACTTTGCCTGTTGGTTTCCGGTCCATGTACATAGGGGTCAGCAAACTTTTTTGGCTACTAGGCCATTTTAGGAGGTCAAGAAGACACACTAGGCCAGACTCTCTTTCAAATCCCAAGCTGATGGCTCTGCCCCCTGAAGGGAAATCCTTCTCCTCCACAATACATACAGAGGAGAGGGAATGTCCCCTTACCCTTGCATGCGGCTCCGGAGCCACGGGTTGCCGACCCCTGCCTTCTGGGATTAGGCAGGATCGACCAGGGGGGTGTTGGGCTGGAACCGACTACTGACGTCTGCTGTACATGCTCGAGCCCACATCCTTTGCATCTAATCAGATGCATGGGTGGGTCTCATGCTGCGTTCCACGACCGGAAGATCAGCCATCCTGCATGTGACATCACTGCGTGGCACCGCTGCATGAGAAACCGCGATAGCGGGTTCCATGTCAGCCTGGTGCGGGTGGATATATAGGGGGGGGGGGTTTCAGCAGCACTTCTGTTTCCCACATACTTGTGGACACTCTGGACTAGGACTGACTTCTCTCTCTGTCTCCAGCAGACCTTTTATTATACGTTCCACATAATACATCATTTGTAAGTACCTTACCACTTATATGTAAGGTAACTTATATGTTACTTAGATGTTGAAATAATCTTGTGAACTTTTTTGCCTTATTCTCAGGCTTTTGGCTCCTATTAGAGTTTGCTTTGATATTTGCACATATATTTATCTGGGATTGCATGGATTTATGCTCTTCCAACAATAGTAGGATATGTCAATTATATATTTTTACGCTATTACATGATAAGCTTTTAGATATAAACACTTGTGAGTGCATGATCATGTATAAAAATATATGTACATATCCCTTTATGGTATGTATATGTGGTAATGTAGATGGACATGTATACATTGTCATACCCAGTATGTAAAATATATATAGATCATTTAAAACCTTGGTTGGGAGATCCTAAGCTGTCTTGTTTATATGTATGTTATGCATATTTTTGCAGTTGCTGTCCAGTCAGCTCCTGTCTGATGGAACAATTGGTGTACTCAGTACAATATTTACAATAGTATTGAAATCTACTCTCTTGTTTGATATTCTTCTGGAGTCTGTTTGAGGTGTCACTCTTCCCTTTGTGCCGGGTTTTGCGCCTCCTGCCCTCTGTGCCCATCCTGCACCAGGGTAAAAGTTGCACCACTTGGCATGCCTTCTTGGCATGGTGGTATGTATTTTGAAGATGTAATGATATATATGCAAATATAATTTTTTGATGATCATAAATATTGAATAAGTAAGAGTAATCTGTTTTGTAATATATTTTAGTGCTGCTACTCTCTAATTTCTGTATGTACTGATTCCCTGAGGAAGTAGATCTTATGTGGAAGATGTGTCAGATTTATGTATATACTATGTCATTTACCAAAAGGATGGGTGAAAATTATGTAGCGCTATGTTTTAACATATTTCTTTTGCCTTCTGTGTGTGAAAGAGGCAATACAGATATTTTCACTTGTTTGTTATATATATATATCTGTGTATTAATAAAAAAATATTTTTCATATATTCACTGCCTTAAAAGTCTGTCCTAAAAGTCCCATATGCATATGTTTCTTTCTTTTCTTCTATACCCAAACTTGCTATACATATGACTGAGACTCATGTGAGTGCACCAGTCATCTTTGTACAGCGCTGTGCTATATGTCAAAGCTATATTTGGATGTATGTATGTGTGTATGTATGTCATCACTAGGAAACACATGAAGACACACATGACTCAGACTTTTGTGAGTGCACTGCTGACCTTTGTACAGCACTGTGGTATATGTCAGAGGTATATTTGTATATTTGCATGTATGTGTGTATGTATTGCTCAGTGACAGTATGCATTTTGCTTAACACTATAGCTTTATTTGATTTCTTTTCTTGTATAATATAAGATTGCAATAAATAAATTTGGCCCAGCACGTCCTTTTTTTTTGTCCCCAAAAAGAATCCTTAATATGAATTGCAGCTGGCCTGCCGCTACTGCAATTCGTAGTAACAGCGGGCCAGCTGAAACCCATATTAAACTGCTGTTTTATAAACGCAAGTACAATGCCGCTACTACAATTCCCGGCATCACTCGCGTCTCTAGACCAGCAGCCTCTCTGCCTATGCGTGGCCCCGCATTTTATAGACGCAAGCAATGCCGGGAATTGTAGTGGCGTCTATTGAACAGCAGCCTATGCGTGGACCCCCCGGTGTTTATACTGACAGGTAAGATCAATAATCAGTAACTATCAGGATTAATATTATCAGAAATGACCATTAAGCTATTGCTATATTAATTGTTTTACTATGCCAGAGAATGCAATGTGAAACCAAATGAATGCAGCAATTTATTTGGTTTCATATTGCATTCTCTGGAAAAGAAAAACAAATAATCTCAATTAAAAACAAGAACACATGAGAAGAGCATGCATTAACATGCAGAGGAGATCAATCCACTGCATATTACTGCATGCTCTTCTCATGTGTTCTTGTTTCTTTTTATTGAGATTATTTGTTTTTTTAATAAATTTCAAGTTTGACCTGCAACTTGGTCTTAGTTTTTAATTTCTGTGTATTTGAGTTTGACACCCTGGCATATTTTGTTTGAAAATTAGCGATCAGACATATCCTTATTGCAGAAAGGGACAGGGGTGTCTCTGCTGCAATATAACATACTTACCTGCCTGATCGGGGTCTAATGAATGCTGTCGGGACTGAAGGAGCTGCCACTGTAGAACCCTTTGCATGGAAGTTACATCATAAGGGCCAGGCCAGTCAAGATGGCCAAAGATCTAAACTAGTAAAAGTGAAAGAATAGCAGTATCTCTAACAGAAAAGGGGGAGGTGAGTGTATTTTAAACACTGGGATCAGACAGGTAAGGTTATTTTATTGCAGAAAGAAGATTGCCTGTTCCTTCTGTAATGAAGGCCCTGTCTGGTCACAATTTTTTACATACACCCACTTGTCCCTGTTCATTTGGGGCCTCAATTATTATTTTTAGAGTTAATTCCACTTTAAATTTTGGAGCCCCCCCTGGGGAATACCTTTGCCACAGATAAATTTCACTTAACAACAATGTTATCAGTCATTAAAGTGAACCATATGTAATAGTAATAAAAGTAGGAGATGATAAAAGACTTTATATGCACTCGCCTGCTAAATTATGCCCAGGGATGTCTGAACTTAGATAATATTATTGCAGAGCCTAAACTCCTGTTTGGGATCAGAATATCTCCAATCAAACCAGATTTTTTACGCTCTGCCTGACCCTGCTTGAAACCATCCAAACATTACTACTAGAGAGTTAGTGATTCCGTAGAAAATAGCTGAAATATTCTTTGTTAGATAAAGCTAAACAGAGTTTTTTTTACAGGTATAGATGTATCTTTGAAAAGTCTTTACACAATATCACACATCCTGCTGTAACAAGTTTATTACAAAAAAAACCCAAAACGTTAAAAACTATTTTCTGAAAGGTTTAAGGGTTCAAAGCTGAATAATCTGTTTGGTATTTTAATGATAGTTTTTCATAATGTCATCAGTCCATGTTCATAAAATACAGATATAATGGTAACAACAGATGAAATGGAGCCAATAACATGTATTCTTCCTATTCATATGTAGTTTGAGGCCCACTCTGTACTATGTTACTGCCATAAATTCTTTACTACTGTCAGTAATAATAAGTCTGAAGTATTCTTTTAATATATGACCCACAATTATTAGAAATGTTATGGTACAGTAAAAAAAAATGTAAAGTACAAACCTATTGGTAAAACATTGCCAAATGGTGGGATACCTAAACTACCGGTATATGTAAGCTTTGTTATCGATAGTTTTGCAATTATGTACAATATGGGAAATATATACCTAAAGTCTACCTTGCTAATGACTCCTCTACCCAGCTAATGACTCCTCTACCCAGTCTTGGGTAGTGTTGCATAAAGACCATAAAACTTTTTATATACAGTAATAACATTGTATTTCTTGTCTCCATTTTCCTGGGAGGACAACTACGTTTCTCTATTTATATTTCTAAGATATTGTATGCAGAACAAATCCACTTGTCTCAAGTGCCTGAGCACAGGAAATATAGTTTTACCCAAATCCACTCCAGATTCTGTTTTCGACGGAGTACTTTAGAAAACTCTCATATTGACCATCCATTACTATGCATGAGTCACTTGATGAAAGTTATAAAGAGGATTTCACTGTAACCTATGCTGAAAAGGTTGATATTGTTGAGAAGTAAATAGAGAAACATTCTTAAAATTAAAAAAAATTAGTAACTGGATAGGCCAAACTGTAGACACTAATACCTCATTAAACTTCTGTGCATAATAAACCATTACAGTTAATTGAATTACAGTGAATTTATTTTAACACTGATCAACAGAATTATATTCTTTAATGGCAAAGTGATCACAGGCCTCCGAATGAGAATGGTGCCAAGCTTCTTATCCTGTGTCATATTTGTACTTGTTCTGTATGCAGGTATGTCATCTGCAACCCTTATTTGTACATCAATTGATAATATGTTGGTGCTGTATAAATAAAATGTAATAATATTTTACGTACACTATAAGCTTTCATTCGGAAATTTCCATGAATTAAGTACACAAATTTTCCAGTTAACATGTTTGGGCCTTGCCTTAAAATTGGCAGTTGTGGGATTTTTGCCCCATTCCTGCTTTATTTAAAATTGTACACCACACAATTTTACCATGGGACTGTACTACTAACAATACTAAGTTCAGGCATTTTGCAATGAATTTTAAAAGTTAGCATTGAGCACAATGTCCAACTATATTTTTGATTTTGAATTACAGACTTAAAAAAATTATTACTGTATGTACTTAAATATTATTTAAAAATTTATTGGACTATAAATTGATCCTTAAAAGCCCAAAGTACCTTTTCCTCAAAAAAAAAAACAGGAAAAATGCAGCTGTTGTTGCTAACATTCAAAACAGTGATCAACAAACATGACAGTAAAAAATGTGAATAAATACATTCATAGTGATCAATTTAAAGAATTAATTTAAAAGGAAAATTAAGTTACATTACTCCATTTATCACCCTCTCTTTGCTACAATGCTGTTCTCTACATCCTCCTCTGTTTATCCTTTTTCAGAATAAATGGTGGCCAGAATTATTCAACCTACTTCCTAATATATAATCATTTGACCTGGTGAGAATAAACAGACAGTTTTTTTAATTATATTTTCAGGAACAGTGTATGCCCAACCTTTTTGTCATTATCAAACATATAAAACAAAACATTTCTATGCTATACATAGCAGTCCAAAAGGGAGCAAATAAGAAAAAAGTATTGCTCAACTTTATATAGACTTTTATTTTGAATAAATCGGACTAATTGAGGGCAGGTCAATCATGTTGTATGTGTGAACCTCAACCTTCTGCAAATCAGTATAGAGATCAATTCCTTTGTCTTTATTGGTTGCTATAGAAAATAAGAACATGTTTCCTTTAGAGAACATTACACACATATATTGAAGTTATCAGTGGTCTAAAGTGACCCATAGTAATTTGTGGATAAAACATAAAAGATTTAATAAAAACTTTACAGACCATTATTTATCAGTGTTTCTGTCAGCACTGACCCATGAAAAAAAGAAAAGTGCCATTGATTTGTGCCCTGTGATAATGAATTCTGTCAGGACTGAGTCATTGTAAACTAAACCAAGAATTGATGGAGGTGCAGGCTAGTTTGATTTAAACTCAAACTATTATTACAGTATGATGTGTAAATATACCCCCAGACACCATTTTATTTCAGAGTAACTTTACAGAACAATATTACAAGAGTAATGTACTATGGAGATGTAATCATCATCCAATACACTGTATTAAAAAAAAACAAGGTAAAACAGTTTTCCCTGAGGTTCCATAAATCATTCAAATGGAAATGACTAATATACTGGTTTAAATAATAATCGTGAATTGGTGAAGAATAGAAATAAGTATGTTGTTATGCCAGTTTTGGACTAAACCCAACTCACAGCAGTATCTTAACAAGATATATGGTATTGTTTTGCAAGCCATGTAAAAAGGTTCAGAAATTGGGAAAAAAACAGATATACTGATAAGGTCTGCAGGGAAAAAATAATTGTATTGGAGTAAAATAGAAACTGTTTTCATTCTAATGATAGATCACATCATGTGTACTTTGTTTTTCTTTTCCCCATAGTTATACTTTTTTAAACCCCCGGGTTGAAACTTCTTTACAGAAAACAGTAACTCCGAGCCACACTCAGGGTGGAATTGAGGACCTGGTCCTCACAAGCCCGCGGCGTCCTCCAGCGATGCCAGCCCGGCATCTAGGTCCACGTGATGATGCCTGGCCGGCACCAGAGTCCTGTTTGCGATGCCCGGCATCTGCCTCCTTTGGCCTCGCATTCCACCCTGTGAGCATTGGAGACGTAAAACTAGAGGATGCAGATGCCAGCTGGGTATACGACTTGTGTGCAGGCGGCTTGTCAAGTTCGAACACCAATAAAGTCTATGGGGGGGGGGGGGGGGATTTGGGTTACTTTGGTGACTGTGTAGAACTGCAAGAGCAATCAGATTGCTCTTGAAGCCCTAGCATAACTGTAGTATGTGTTCTTGGATAGAGATTATTTTTCCAAGAACACAGTGTTGATTGGAAGCACTCGCCTGCCTCCAATCAGCGGTGCCCACAGTCACTGGGCTGTACTTATCAGCTTAGTGACCGTGGGAAACTGAACTCAGATGAACTCTTAATGGAGAAACTCCATTGAGAGGTCATCTGGATTTCGCCTGCAGTCACAACTGATTGGAAGCACTCGCAAGGATTCCCAGAATGAATGCAGCCATGGGAATTTAATAAATTTCTTTAACATTAAAGCCACTTTTTTTTTTACACATATTTTTACACACATATTTACAAACACGAATCCCGTGTTTTTCGGGTTGGGTCTATCCAAATTTGAACAGCGATATTCGGGTCAAATAAAAGGACAACCCGAATTTGAACACCAACACTACATATACATACTTCATTAACAATATAATTCCCTACTGCCAAAAATTCTTAGGATATTGCCAAGGACTGATATAAAAAAGTATTCATTCATTTGAATCAAGAGAAATATCAATAAAATTAAGGTGTATAAATACATAAATTGTGTGTTATTTGTAAAACATCTATTTTAAATGAAAAAAAAAGTCACAAATACAGACAGACTCGGAATGTATATCTTTTTCCCCCTTTCTTTGCAGGTTACAGTTTTTTGTACTTTTGACTTTCTTATGATGAGTAATTTGCTTTTCTGATCTTTTGTGCATTGTTGTTGTATAAACCGAATTTCTTTTTGTAATGGTATTTTGAAAGCCAAAAAATCATTTTCACCTTATTAAAAACAGTTTTTCACTTTGCTCTTTTTTTACTTGCTGTAACAGATTCAATGGGATTGATTTATTAAAGCTCTCCAAGGCATAGCCTACACAGAATGTTTCCCTAGTGTTTACCCTTAGGCTTTTAAAGGCCTTTTTTGAAATACCCAAGAATTACAATAAGTAAATCTACACCAGGACGTTTCCTTGAGGCACTTTTTTTTTTTTTTAATATTTCTTTATTGGCAGGAAGAAAAATACAAATAAACATATACAGTAAGCAGCATTGTATCAAATATGTATTTCTTCTGCCCTTTCACCATTTTCCAATTTTCTAAACAAAAAAGTCAAATCAACAGAATTACCAGTATATAATCAATAACAAAACAAATGGGTAATGCCAGGAATCAGTTACTTAAATCAGTTTCTCCAGAAATATTGGACGCCTCATTCTAATACATCTCCCCAAAACATCCAGAGATTCCAAAAATAGTACATAAATATAGTATCTACAAATATTCATTCAGTCTTAAATCCCCAATACCTAACGAATTTTATAATGTCAAATAGGTATTAAGATGGGTGGAGGTTCCTGGTATCGTACCAAACCGTCGAAAGAGCTCAATAATATCAATAAGTTGGGTGGGTGGTAAAGTGTGTCGTAAATATTTCATCCAAGTGTCAAAAAACTTTTGTGGATGGGTATCACTATGCAGAGTAGCTTCGGTTTTATCAATGATCATTATAGCCTGGATATATTGTAAAAATTGCGTGGTGGTGGGGGGAAGGGGTTCTATCCATTGTTTCAGTATACATTTCTTAGCCGCTAAAAGGCAAAGATGCTCGAATTTAGAAGGTTGTGTTTGTGTCAATGTGAGGGGTGTCAATGTGGAAACATGAAAAAGGGCAAAATGTGGTAGTACCTGTCTAGCCTACCCTGTAACTACATGCATAAAATCAAAAATGTTTTCCCAGAAACGGAAAATAACAGGGCAGTTCCAAAGGGCGTGCTCGAAAAAGGCGCTTTATTGTAGGTACATTTAGGACATGCAGTAAGTCTGGAGGCAAATGCACTGGGTTTGACAGGTACGTCAAAAGCATACTATGCTCTATCGACAATTTTAAAATGAACCTCCCTCCATTGTTCACTGATCATTATCTTGCGGACACGCTCCCAACTAGTCTCCAAAAGATCCAGGTTATCTGATGGGCAGAGGTCCAAAAAATGAGCCCATTTCAGTACAAAGGAGGGTAATATAGGGGTGGGAACAGTACTCTCCATTAAACGAGGATAAAGTTGAGATATGGAGTGTTTAGCAGAGGCTTCACCCAAAAGAAGTGTGACAACTGGTGGCAACGATAAATTGGGAAAAGGCGGTGGAGCCAAAGAAAGTGGTTTTAACCTGTAAATAATATATAAAATGATGTGGTGGTAGTGTGTACGAGTCTAAGCGTGTGAAATGAAAGAAGCTTATGGGAATCGTCTAACATTTGTCCCAGACATCTAAGACCTCTATCATTCCACTCTTCAAATGCCTTGTAAGCAAGGCCGTGAGGAAAGCAGGGTGTAGAGCGCAAAGTGGTAGCAGTAGTGGGTGCAGTATGGCACCCAAATAACTTTTTTAATTTTCCTCCAAGCAACCACGGTGTCTCGCAACAAGAGATTACTTTTAAATTCTCAAGAGACAAGTGAAAACGGAGTATTTAAGAGTCCCAAGAGGGAATAGGGCCGCACTAATAAAGACTCCATATTTGTCATTGTATAATGGTTAGTATTATGCCACCAGTCCTTTATATGTCTAAATATACAGGCTAGGTTGTATTTTCCTAAATCAGGGAGACCCACACCTAAGTTCTGTTTAGATAAAGATAACCTGATCCTAGAAATACGAAGGGGTTTACCTTGCCAAATAAATGAGGTGAAAGCCAAGTGGAGTTTCTGGACATCAGCATGACGTAACAAACAAGGCAATGTCTGCATAGGATACAGCAGTCTTGCAACACTTATCATCTTGATAAGATGACAACGACCCATCAATGATAATGGTAGAGTTTTCCACCGCTTTCGCTCTTCCAAAATTTTAGTGAGTGGGGTATAATTTAGATTGTAGATATCTGGAGTAGAGTATAACAAGCTAAGAGTTCCCTTAGATGGGGTCGGGGAGAGGCCCAATAATTCACTTTTCGTATAGTTAATTTTACTGAGAAGACACCAAAACATTTGATGTGTTGGATAATTTTAGGCAGATCTCTAACCGGGTCATTAAGAAATAGCATAATGTCAACTGCAAACATGGCCAAACTAATGTGTTTACCCCTTATCTCAACTCCCATATATTTTTAGATCCAGAAAAGATCTTGCTAGAGGTTCAATAGCCAGAGTGGGGCAACGGGCAACCCTGTCTTGTCCCCCTGCCCAGCGAAAATACAGGTGAAGATACTCCTGCTACATGTACCTGGGCTACATAGATTTAAAGGAATTTGCAATATGGCCTTTGAATCCAAATTTCTCCAAAACCATGTGAAACCAGGGCCATTCCACACTATCAAAAGCTTTCTCTATCCAACCTAGCCTGTTCCAGAACCATAAGCACCTTTCAAATATTATATGTGGTGGATTTCCCTAAAATGAATCCCCTCTGTGCAGGACTGACCAATTGGGGGAGGATCCCCGCCGAAAGGTCCGCTAAGATCTTGGAGAATAGTTTAACATCCTTGTTCAACAAAGAAATAGGATGATAGGAGCCAGGATCCAATGAATCCTTATACTGTTTCGGAAGAACTTTAATGAGCGCTAGCCGTCCAGAGTCCAGATAGGAGGCGTGAGAGTACATGGAGTTATACATTGATAACAATGATGGCGCAAACTCATTGATTAAAATTTTGTAAAACTTAGAGTAACCTGAGTTCTTAATAGCCCTGAGCACTTCTTCTTCTGTTATAGACCCATTCAAATAGTTCAGTTCCTCCTCAGTTAACTGTGGACGAATACGGAATCAGGACGAATACATCAACAAGGCCTCCGTGAACATTAATATAGTAGACATACCCATAAGTAGAACAAACAACTAACAACATGGTTGTCCCATAACATTAAACTATTAAGCGACTTCCTTTTTTCCTAATGTGGGGTACAAAAACAGCATAAACGGCAGAAAACAAAATCAGGCGCAGATAAATTTTCAATCTTCTGTTTTTGCCATCTCCATGCATTGCATTGAAGAGGAGAAAATCAAACATAAACAGTGTGAGCAAAGAAAGAAAAAAAGAGACCACCAGCTCCATCTAGTGGACACCAAATACTTAACTAATGAAACAGGGGCTCCTTGTTAATGACATTTGGAAAGTCCCAGCAGGTAAATGCAGCAAAGACTTAGGATCTTGGGAACCGGGGTCTTGATGATTGGTCATATTGCTGCCTAGGTGGTGTAGTAACCGGGGTGGAGGAGGGTGTGGAGTGGGACAAAGCCTTCACCATTTCTGTAGGGGATCTGTAAATATCTTGGCTTCCTGATCCCGAATAAAGATTTTAGGCACCGCAGGATACATGAGTGCGAAATTTTTGTTGATGAGTTGTTTGCGGATCGGGCAAAAGGCCCGGCATTTTTTGGTAGTTTCAACTGAGTAATCAGAGAATAACATGACTCTGTGTTCTTTAATACTCAAGTAGTCAAATCCCCGATATGCCCTTAAGATTTGGAGCTTATCATTGAAGTTATGATATTTGACTATGACTGGCCGAGATTATTGCTTTATTCCACTGAAGAAGGCCTAGCTTATGTGCCCTTTCTGTTTTCATAGGGTGTTTCAACCCCAGAGCTTTAAGCGTGTTGGAGCAGATTTTATGGAGATCTGGGGCTTTATATGACTCAGGAATCCCAATAATTCTCAGGTTACTATGGCGGTCCCTGTCCTCCAGATCTATCATCTTATCTTGCAACTGCTGGCATTGTTCCCCCAGTTGCTGTTGTTTAGTACGTGTACTGAGCAGGTCATCTTCCAGGTCACTAATACGCTGCTGCATAGCTTGCATGTCTGCCCAATGATTCTGTACCAGCCCTGTAATGGGCTGTAAATGTATTGCCAAAGCTTCTTTAATATTTAAAAGCAGTGCTGGTTGAAGGTGCTGAGACACCTCAAATGCAAGTTGCTTGTAATCAATAGAGGGGCAGAGATGAGCATCTTGGCTTGTGCAGCCTTCCGCGCAGTCTGCTTCTGCTGACTGCGTTTTGAGGACTGGTAGCCAGCAATAAAGCGATCCATCGGTGCCCCGGGATGCTTGCTTGGTATTTGGTTAAATTAAACGAATATACATGTTGTTTTTTATTTACCTCTATAATGTAGGGTTGTTTAATCTCAGCAAATGCACATCAGGTGATGGTGTAAGGTTTTGAGTTTGTTTATACACTTTTTGATCAATTTGGTTTTCATACTTTATAAAATAGAGATAAGAAAAGACTGGCCTCGTGAAATTTTTTAGGTCCCTAGGTGCAATTTGAGCATCACCTGTTGCCCCACCTTGTTCTGCCTGCAACCTCCTAACATCTGAGGGGAGTTCGCAAAATAATTGGTACAAAATGTTTGAGACACTGTGATTATGTTGTAAAATTAATTTATTGATGTATCTGTTTACAATTTATATGTGTTTTTAATTGTAGAACCATGTCCTCCTGAAGAAGTGGGCGAGTTCCACAAAACGCGCAGAGGTTTTTGGTGGTTATGTCATTAGATGCACATTGTTAGGTTAACCCCCTAACCGCTAACCCCGTAATTTTTCGTCTTAAAAAAAAATGCTATTTGGGATAAGCCCGTATTTTTTCGACTTACCTTTAAATCCCACTTACCTGTGCTCATCCAGCGTCGGGTCCGTATTCCAGCGTCGGGTCCGTG
>NC_092859.1:135348111-135353017 GCF_032062135.1 Pyxicephalus adspersus | reverse complement strand
TTTACTAGAACCCTGTTTGAACATATTTCTGTAAGTTACAGGTCTACAATTTAAAAAACAATTCATAAAAACCTGTGGCGCTTTTGGTACAGAAATCTAGACATCAGTGTAACGCTCAGGTGGTTAATAGGCATATATACTACACAACTGATTTGGTTTTAAGGATTTATATTAAAGTTATACATTTTATTATGTGAATTGGTAATTATTGGAAACCAATGTATATTTTGACTTGAAAGTCCCCCTTTTACTCCTTTGCGTTCAGAAAATTAATTATATTGGGACGTGGCAAGTAAACTTTTACCTTTGTTAGGATGTTCCAGCCCTCTCTTTTTCTTTTGTATGCATAAAAACACATATAAACGCAATAGGAAAGTTTACATGTGTTTTTAAAAAACGTCCATGTAGACCCAGCCCAAGGCTGTAAACGATACACATTTCACATTGAAGCTGCGTGATCCAGCAAACTTGGAATACATTTCTTAAAAGTTATTTGCTATTTGTTAGCAATTGTTCCATCAGTGAAGCTGGGTGATCCAACAAACCTATAATGGATTTTTTCAAAGTTCTGGACCAGATCTATTCCAGGTCTGGATCACCCAGCTTCACTGATAAAAGTCTATCCTCTCCAGCCTTGCAGAGCTTTAATAAATCCGGCACAATAACTAACGTCCAGTTTGAAAATACTTAATACACTCAAATATAAACTGATCAGAAACGGATGCACCTGCAATTAAAAAAAAATGCCCGGGTTGAAATCTCAAACCTAGTGCACAAAATGTGTCTGTCACTGTTAATATACAAACAAGTAATCAACAGAAATGCCAATAAACTTATTGTGAAAAAAATAACCCTAATGTGTTATTTTTTTTCATTTTTTGAAAAGGAAAAAAATCACATGGACTCACGTTTCCCCCCTTTTTCCAGGTTTACGTATTTTGTATTTTTGAGTTTGTTATGATGGGTTACTTTCTTTTAAATTATGTTTTGGGCTTTATTGTTGGCTACCAGTAGATGAAGCTGTGTCCTTTGTATTGTATTGTTAAGTATATAGTTTGACAGTTCTTATCTTTCAAACCAGAGACAAATGCAGTTCCAGGATATGCTGTTTGGTGTCACCTGAATATAAATGGCATTTTCAGATAAATATTATTATATATTATATTAATAATTATTATATATGTTAGTAGTTTACTTTAAGCCAATAAAACAAAATTAAGATAGAAGTTTTATCTGTGCAATAGAAAGCTTCATAAAGTTCAAAAAGTAAAAAAAAGGCGTATTGGGAGGTTGGCAAAAATGGGGATGTAGAAATAAGAATTATCACCTTCCCTCTCCAACCCCCACCACCCAGAACCACTCAGAACAGTAGCCCTTTAAATTTACTAGCAATGTTTATTCTTAATGAAGAATTTGACAATTATACAAACCCCCAACATAATAATATAACAAATGTGCGTCCCTTTGTATTTATTGAGGATCATTACAGACTTTGTGAAAATGATTTTTCTATTATATATGAAAATTGGTTGTTGATCTTCTTTTGGCCTATTAAATAGTAAGAAGGAAATCCAATAAAAGAGACTGCATATTGCTCCCAAGTGAGCAACATCGTGGTTATGTTGTACAATGCAATTCTGAAGCACTGTTTGTGTACAAAATGTCTATTAAACATAAGGAGAACATAAGTACAATGTTTTCTGATAAGGGATTTTGTAGGAAATAAGTGTCGTGTGTTGGACCTCCAGCCAAGTGCCCTTTAAACATTTGATTTCCAGGTGACTATGTACAAAGAAATGCATCTCTCCAGCTAGGCTCAGCAGAGATTATATGAGCAAACACAGAATAATAACTCCTTGAATGAATCAGAAAGCCACGTGTTTCCTCTGAATAATAGTATTAAAGCTTTTCCACCAAGTCTTTAAAAGACTGATTCATTATTTTGTTTTGTTAGACATTGAGTAAATTTAATACATTGTAAACAGCAGGTTTGCCTAAATTCACCATGAATTCACCAACTAATTATTTGCCTGAGATTTAAAGCATATTAAATGTGGTTGAAGGAAACCTTAATTTGCTTTAAGAAGATTTGCAGGCATTTAATGTACTGTATGCTTTTGTGGGTCAGTTACTGTGCTTTACATGACTAAGTATTTTTATAAATCCCCAGAGGTCTACTGCATTTTCTAAGTAGTAAACAATTCTCATTCTCATCCTGAATTCCACTGTAGTTCACATCTGCTGTGGCTTAACAAATAATATATATATAATAATATTACAAAAATAATTATAGTTATATTTATAATAGTTAGACTTTGTAGCTTTTCTCAGAAAATGGGCACTGGAATATAATTGATGTCTAGTGGTCTTAGTCTTATTTACTAAATTATTTATTTATTACATTAAGTTATTTATTTGTGTTTCTTGATTATATATCAAATGATAGGCCGAAATGAGACATTTAAGTACACTGATTGGGCAGGGGTGTAAATAGTTTTGGTGACATAAAAATTTTCATTTGGCTGCTATTTTACTAACCATGTATTCCACAACCATCATATTTTCCCTTGATATCCATAGCGCAAACTGTACAATCTGTTGGCAGTTTTGCCCAGTTGTGGTCCACTGCACACATGCTTCTCTGCCCCAGGTCTTCCCTCCTATTCCTCTGCTATGTGCTGGTCCATCTTTAATGCATGGTGTCCATCTTTAATGCATGGCGCCCATCCGCATCCAATTCACCTAGAACCCTACCTACAAGATTAACATAGATATACAAGTTTCTGATAACCTAGATGGTCAAATGGGCTTGTCCAAATAGGTGCTTGGTTTCGGTTATTGTTAGTTTTTTTTAAATGCTTTATAAAATGTCTTTAAAACCAAACCACAATCACAAACACCTGTACAAAAAAGGATTGTCACGCATTTTGCAGGGTTTTGAAGTGTTTACAAACTGGTTCACACCAGTGAATTGCCTTAGGCATGCCAAAATGATTTAAGGTGATTGTTGACCATTACAAGCCCATGGCTTACCCTTAGATTGATAGTCCCGGGAGTTAAAATTTGTAATTTGACCAACTAATGGTTACATAACAAGTGAGAGAGTGATGGGAGTTGCTTTCTTTACACAGCCTAAGGCAAAGTAAAATGAAAAATGAGTCTTAGCTCCCAATATAAGTGAGGTAGTACCTGGGGGAGAAGCAGTAAAGAGCAGCATTTAAAGGAACAGACTGCCCCAAACTCTGATTAAATTAATACAATCTTTGAGAAAGACAAATAGAGCATACAAATAAATTATTATATTTAAAAGTAAAACATGTTGGCTTAGTCAATGAGTTTCTTTAAATTGAGCCTGTCACTTTTAATTCTGTCATTTGGTCAATCTGGTAGCACCATCATGGCAACCTATAAGGTGTGGAGACACACAAGGATAGAAGTATACACTGTCAGGTATACTAAAACAAGAGTGATGATGGCATTATTGTTATAAGTAGCTTAGCCTGTTACTGAACCTTGGATTGTATGCTGCCTAGACAGACTTTTTGCCTGTGACCCCGATTCTGCTTTGTGTTTTCCCTTGGATACTTTGTCTAGTGGACTGATCACCCATGTATGGCCTTTAGCTTGTATTCTGGATTTACATTTGTAAGGACCTTGTGCTGCTTTATCTGTGGGTTCCTGGTCCTTTGCCAGCCCTTCCTCAGAGGTCATCCCTTGCGCACCTGAGAAACACAACCAGTCCCCCAAGGCCGAGCAAGGACTTGCTAGAGGTGAAGACTGCGATGTAAGATTGGGGCACTGGCATCTGGCAAGTACTGATGCTGAACCAGGGTCTTACACCTTTACAGTCCTTCAGTTCATATTTCCTCATAAATCCACAGAAAAAGCAACAACAAATATCAGACATTTGTGTCTCACCCTGAGATCGAATACCAACCTCATCCCAACTACATAGTGTGGTGAACACCAGCTAGCACCATAACTGGGTCATAATAGTCAGGTCTAGATTTTTGGAGACAAATTTCATGCAGCAAGCTTGTCTCTTTTGATCTAATTGTCTATAAAGGACAAGAACATAAAATGATACATAGAATGCTACATGGTATCAAAAGCTTGAGATCATTACAGTACAAAGTACAGTAAATTCTAGGTAATAGCAAATAATTAAAAAAAAAACACTAAACAAAAAATGAAGTTTGATGGCATACAACTACCCAGCATGAACTCGGACAATGTTAATATGTTAATTAGGTACACAATGAATGTTCAAAGGTTCTACAGAAAAACAAGTGAAGGAAAAGCAATGTATTTGCTATTATGAGACTGTGGAAGGATAGAGATTTTCAAGCATTTCATTGCACTCTCAAAGGAAACCCTGTTTTCGCTATTTACCAATTCTCTATGATTCCTGACAGAACTATATTTGGAACTGTACAACATTTTTAAATGCGATATATTTCTAGTCATCCGTGTTTTTTCCATTTTTCATTATGATTATGCTCACCAACATTTAGCATATTCGTGCTACATTTATCACATTCCTTGCATCCACCATCACCCCCATGCTTTTCAATCACAAAATTGTTTGGTGTTCCAATTGATTTCATAATCCAATTGATTTCATCTGAAATGAGGTCTGCACATACAATCATTTATACTAAAATCACTAAAACTCCAATAAAATCTTCACTAAACTAATTTTTTGACTTTTGTAATTGTTTGCAATAACTTTTTACATATCTGTTTTTACTTGGACACAAAAGTGTACATTTTTGTTAGTCTTCGACAAGAAAAAGAATAGTTTACTTATTGCCCCTGATTCATCAAGCAAAATCGGATTATCGGTCGCGCATTCGTATTAGCGATCCGGAATCGCGCGCGATCGCGCTATTCAACAACCGGAAAA
>NC_092859.1:135339871-135344654 GCF_032062135.1 Pyxicephalus adspersus | reverse complement strand
ATGGCAGGAATCCGGCCGGCAGATTCAGGATGCGAGTGGACGCGCGCACTCGAGTCCCGGACCGCGGTAATCCGCGATCGCGGGTCGCGCGTATTATCGCGCTTCCCGCGATCGCGGATTTCAATGATGAATCAGGGGCATTGAAGCTAAATAGCCTACAGGAAGGGAGTTTTTGTCTTTTTATCTGCTGTAAGTCTTCGTAAAATAAATAAAAAATAAAATCCACTAATTCACTGTACTCTGGGAATAAAGCACAAAACTTCCAAGAGGATCTGTAGTACTTATCGTGGGCACTTTATATTGTGTCTTACCACACTTACTGAAAGATAACAGCCACTTGGTGTGAACAGAAAGCTTACAGTTGTGAAGTTATCTTTGGTTCAAGATGTTCTGATCTGAAAGACAAATATTTCCAGAGGAGAGATAGTGAGATATTACTCATATGGATTGTTCCTCTATAGGGAAGAAACTTCCACAAGTTTGAGTAGAAACTTCTACTTGCTTTCTCAATTTAGGATTTTACAGGGGTGCCCAGCTTCAGTCCTCTAGGGCCACTTACGGGGCAAGATTTTATTTTTAAACAGTTTCTGACTCTGTAAATATACCTTAATAAATTGACAGACATTTGTTATAGAAATACTAGAACTGAAGGTATGTACTGTACGGCACTGTGCGGTGTGTGTGCGGCTAGACAGTCAGCTAAACAATCATCAGAATCCTCAATAATTGGAAGTAGACACTTTTTTGTGTATTTACCGAAAAATTCAAACTTTATATAACTTTCTTATTATATTTCTTATATTTGTGAAAAGACAATTCAGGTCCCAGGCCTGATATAAGACAGCCACTTCTAACACAGAGAGTAAAGAAATCTAAGATGGAGGTTACCTAAGAAGACTTCCAGAGTCAAAGGTTACTTCTTGGGTTACCCTGGTTCCATAACCCCCTAGAGCAGGGGTACCCAACAGGTGGATGGCAATCTACCAGTGGATCGCGATCTACCGGTAGATCGCAAGTAGATCGCGGAGCCTTGCCCTTCAAAATAAACTCTACCGTGCACAGGAGCTAAGTCCATGTTTTTATTGTTGGTGGATCATTTTGACTTGGTAATTTTAAAAGTAGCTCGCAAGCCAAAAAAGTGTGGGTACCCCTGCCCTAGAGACTACAATATACATGCTATATTAGAAAATGGCGAACAGTAAAATACAATATTAATAAATGACTATATGTTTATATGGGCAGAACAGTGTAGATCCTGGCCAATGAGGACTGGAGTTGAATACTCTTGTTCTAACATGTAAGCACAAATCATTTTATTGTACCTTGATGTGCTTTATTACTTTTAGTTGAAATTCTGCTTTACTGTAAACCGGAAAGTTATAAATACTGGGTATAAATACCTCCTAAAACAAGTAATATTCTAAATCCGTGCTTCTCTGGAATTCCTCTGCAATATTTAACTACACAAAGTCCTCCAAATGATATCATAAATTAGGAGAATTTGCAAATACCCGGAAATAAGCTCAGAAACAATTTTAACAATTTTACCTTAATGCTAACTTGGATATTCACACCAGTACCAATTGTATTAGCACTAATGATTTTTCTTTGAAATATAAGGAGTGAATATTCCAAATAAATGTAGAGCTGCATATGCAGCCATATTTGGTTGTTAGTATTTTGTAGCCATTAGATTGATACTTAAACTTTATTTAGAGGATAGTTAGCTTAACATTCAATCAATAAAAAGAAAAATCATTGTGTTAAAAATAATGCCTTTATTTGAAGCCAAGGCTGTGTATAACAGAGTCCCCCAGACCTATTGATTAATCACCAACACCCTCCCATTCCCCATAAAAAAGACGACACCTCCACTCGGTCAATTTAATTTTTATTAAATATTCCTATTATTATTATCAATAACAACAACAAACATAAGATTAATCACATAATATTAATAATAATAACCAAACACTGTTTCTCACCCCTTTCTTGGTTGCTGGTCCATCAAGGTCCCCACTACCACTTGGGATTTGCACCAACTTGATATTGGTGCTCTCAGCAGCCTTATCACCCTGCTTGGGAACAATTTCAAATCACCCCCTCTTGACACTATTCAGGAGACTCCACATTAAACATGGGTCCAAAACCCGACTGATACCGCCACCAAAACACACTCCCTTCGAGGACCTCAATGGCAAACCACAGCCAAAACCTGTCCCCTATCCCCTAACCTTATATCACCTTAACCCCACCCTTTACCCCCTCTCCTACCAATCCACAAGCTGACCTTTTCCTAACCCCAAAACAATTACTTTAACCCTATCCTGTCTGCTTCCTGTTTCTTGTCATGCAGGTTTTCCCCTAAGCCCCCTTGGATCGGTCACTCTAGGCCTGTCTTGATTTATAAATGAAAAAATATATTACAGTAAGAAAGTTTAATGAATTACTAGTATCAATATCTTTACAGTCAAGATAATCATAATGCTACAATGTTAATTCAGAAAACTAAGTGCAATTTCAATCTTTGTATCACCAACTACCAGTGGCTGTGCATTATAACATACTAAATGCTCCACTGTAAATCATTTTGTTAAAAAACTTTATTGCCAAAAGTACTGGGGCAAGAATATGATGAATGTTGGTAAAAGAATACATGCAAGTAAGAAAGTAACACTTTTTTATACAGTATTTTATAGTATCAATATCTCCATGGTTAAATTATTTTATTGTTATTTCGCAGATTAGAAAATGGTTTTCTCTTGAGGTAGCTGTGAATAAAGTGAAACGCGTAGAGAATATAACCATTATCAAGAAGAACTTAGGAAAGTGGTACAACTCCTTGTTTCATATGTATTTCTGAACAACTTTTTTTGACAACTAGAGCAATTTATATAATTTCTGTTTAAAGAAGGATGGTTATATTTTCATGTTGTTCCATATACCTGGCAAATACTGCCTTTAATGTAAACAAAAAACTTTTTAAATTATGTATTTATTAAAAAAATTAGAATAATAACATGTTGTACAGGTTGACAATCAAAATTCCAGATTTTTTTTTATACTTACCTCCACACACAGGCCAGCCTTCCTCTTGCAGCACTCGCGAACATCTGGCACATTTCCAGGAAAAAGGCAGCAGGGAGGTCTCAATGTGTATTTAGTGTAGCAAGCAAGACCTAACGGCTGTTTCTGCAGAACAGCGTCATCAAAACACCAGTGGCCAAACAGTGTACTTTATTGAAAGTAAAGTAAGTAAAGAAAGTAAAGTAAAGTAAAGTCCCTTTATTGAAAATGCGATCCGAAATTCATGCTGAGAAACTGAAAGAACTGAATTATCAATGTCTGGATTTTCGAATGTCAACCTGTATCTGAAAGTTTAAAGTCCCTATAAGCTCTGTATGATCATTTTTTGATTCTTTTAAAAGATTCTGTTGGTTGATTATGGCATTACCAAACATTTACTCAATCCATGAGGTTACTTATATTTGGTTGTAACTTGGATATAGTGCAGGAAAAGACAAGTGACAAAAAAAACACAATAAAATTGCATGTGGAAAATCTCATTTTATTGTATTTTATGGTAAAACTGTACTGAAAAAGGTCAAATGTGCAAAAAGAGCAAAGTGAAGGAGAAGTCTTGCTAGTGATTCAAACATTAAAATCCTCAAAATCACCTGGCTTAGATGGGCTCTCAGCTTTATACTACAAGAAGTCTCTGAAATCTTAGTTCCCAAATTAATTGGCATGTTTAATTACCTGAGATCACACCCTGGTCACCAATGTCTTCTTCATTAGCCCACATTTTGATGATACCAAAACCTGGTAAGGACTCTTTAGACTCCCATAAATTTCGACATTTCGTTTTTGAATGTCGATATTAAAATTCTAACCAAAGTATTGGCCACCAGACTTAATGAATTTCTTGGGAACTTGATTCATAAGGACCAAGTTGGTTTTGTGCCAGGCAGACAAGCTTCTGACAGCACTAGGAAAATGATTAGTCTCATCCACTCTGTGCACAAAGATCGAATCCCTACTATGCTTTTAGCCTTAGACATTCAAAAAGCTTTTGACTTGATCTCCTGGGACTATCGCTTTTATATTCTGCAAAAACTGGGTTTCCGTTAAAGTTTTCTGGCCTGGTTACACGCATTATACCCTAAGCCCACAGCAAAAATTCGCTACACTTTATTGTTCATTATTCTGAGTTTTCCCCCATAAGCCGAGGGACCAGGCAGGGGTGCCTGTTGTCACCTCTTTTATTTATTTTAGCAATTGAACCTCTAGCTTGTTTGATCAGGAATCATCCCTATATTTATGCAGTGTTCTCCCCAGACATTTTTTTCAGCCGGGTGGTAGGAAGCTGTTGCCGGGTGGTAAAAAAGGGTGTGTTGCAAAACACGGCAAATTTAGTGCTCCCAGTTGTTTATGCCATGGGTATCCAGTAACCTCTTATTGTTTCAGTGTTCTACCTTCTCCCAATTTATTGTTACAACTTTGTAATCCCTGCCCTGTTAGTATATCCAATTTTTCTATTCTATGTATTTTGCCACAACTGTCCTATGCCGTGTATTGTGACCCAACTTACTAGTGTTCTAAGTTTTAAGAGTGTAATCCGTTGTAGTAGTGTAAAAGTATAATGAATGTGGTGTAACAAGTTAGGCTTAGCTCATATTAGCAGCAAAAAACATTTACCCCTTCTGAGTGACTTCTGGCAACTGCTTGGCCCCTAGGATTGGCAAGCGGCCATAAGTGCTGGGCACCTGGGATTGGAAAGCGG
>NC_092859.1:135264821-135338659 GCF_032062135.1 Pyxicephalus adspersus | reverse complement strand
GTGGAGGCATAGGAAACTGAAACTGTAGGTGGAAGTGGGGGACACTTGTGGCTAAACCTTTTTAAAATGTAATTACTTAATTATGAGAACATAAATCCCTACCTAGCAAAATGTGCTGCCTGCTCTGTTACACATATCTGTCCGCATCTTCCCTCAAACCCCAATTTCTGCAGAATTAGGAGGTGCAGGGAAACAAAAATATAGGTGGAAGTGGGAGACACATGTGGCGATCTCCTTTCATCATCATGGCATCATTACAACATTAAAAAAAAAAAACTGTCCATCAAAATGCTCTTCCTTGTTACACATGACTGTAACCTTCCAGTGCCCCAACCTCAATAACATTTAGTGGGCAGAGTGATTGTTCTAATGATGCCATAGTGATGAAGTTTTAGGGGATGTTTGTCACAGATGTTCCCCACTTGTACCTATATTTTTGGTTTCTTACACCTCCCCATTCCCCAATTGAAGTTCAGATTGTTAGATAAGTGGACAGGAATGTGTAACAGGGCAGGGAGGCCCATTTTGATGGGCAGAGTGTTTTATGTTCTAATGATGCTGTAGTAATGAGATTGTAAGGGGAGAATGTGCCCGACACTTGCACCTATATTTTTAGTTTTGTACCCCCACCTCAGAGAAATTGGTGTAGAAAGAAGAGAAGCAGACAGTAGTTTGACAAGTAGGTATATATTTAGGGGCCCCACCCCAATGCTCCTTGCTATGTTAGTGGCTCAGGGGTCCCCAATTTGCACTTTCAATTTAGGACCCCTAGTTGCACTTTCCTCTGAAACAGCAACCCCAAAGTTCAATTTTCATAACTTTTTACATTTGTGACGCCCATATCTTGAAATTCTTTAAAGCTGGGGGGCTGAAATTGTAATAACTAGTATCTATGAGGGTCCCCTGTACACTCTGAAAATTACAGGTCATTGTGACATACATATTAGGAGATATGGAGGTTTGTACACACAGAGCTGTGAGGATGCAGAAGATAGAGATGGATACATTTCACAGGCAGAGCTGGTGCTGTGAGATGGGGGCGGGGCTGCCTGTGTCCCCTTCACATGAAGGCTGAGCTGTGTGCAATCCTCTGAATGGATGACACACAGCAGCCTGAGATCCGTGCATCCGAGGATGAGAGCTGCCGAGAGCTGGGCGGGGTATTCAAATCAGCCGGGCGGAGCAACCGGCTAAAAACCTCTGGGGAGAACTATGTTTATGGTATCCCCATTGCAGACTCTACCTTTAAAGTGAGATTATTTGCTGATGACCTTCTATTAACTATTACCCAGCCAAGAATCTCACTTCCCAATTTAATGAATCTCTTTAAATGGTTTGCTGCTGTTTCAGGTTTAGTGGTTAATGAGCAAAAACCTGAAGCTTTAAATCTCACTCTCCCTGATGAACTGAGTACAATTTTAAAGAAACAGTTCTATTTTAAGTGGGCGTCCAACCATTTAGACTACTTGGGTATTAAACTAACCTCCTCATTTTAAAAGCTTTTTGCTGCTAATTATCCCCCTTTATTTGCTACGCTTGGGAAATTATTACAAAATTGGAGTTCTCATCCTTTCTCCTGGATTGTCAGGATTATTTCGGTCAAAATGACGATTCTTCTGAAACTGCTTCATTTTTTTAGAACACTCCCAGTATCTGCCCCCTCACCTGTAATAAAGACATTTCAGCACAAGATTTTCTCCTTTATTTGTAACAACAAAAGATCCAGAATTAGACGTGGCACTATGTTTGGCCATAAAACTCAGGGGGGTTGGGAGTACCTAATATGCTAAAATTTTACCAGCCGACTTAAATTACCCGGATAACCTCCCTTTTTGCTGGCCATAGAGCGCCGTCCTGGGTATCTCTGCAAGCCGCCCTATTATCCCCAACAGCAGTGAGTTTACTCCCATGGCTTCCCTTGAAGTTGTGTCCATCCTCTCTCTATACGTGTCCATTTGCAACAGGTTCTCAAGGTATGAGACGGTATTAGGTATTCGGCAGGTCTTATGTTCCCACATCTACCGCTTCTCCCAGTGCAGAGTAATCCACTTTTTAAACCAGGCCTAGATTCACCTGAAGCTTTTATTTGGTGGTTTTCCCATAAGTAAAGGACAGTTTACTCGCTTTTGGGGAGGCTTTCCATTATTAGCTGAGAGGAAATTCGTGAGACCCACCGAGCACCGAATAGTGAATTGTTTCGCTATATCCAGTTAAGGCATTGGATAAAGTCTTTGATATCCGGGCTGAATCTCTCAAATAGGCTGACATCTTTTGAGCATATCTGTATGAGAATGCCTCCCTGTCCAAAGCAGATTTCTATAGTCTATTCTCAATTGTTCAAAATCTCTCGGGCTTCCACACATATATACAAAATACAGTGGGAAAGGCACCTAAAGGGCACTAAAACCGATGAAGAATGGTTCTGACATGGGCGGGAATAGCAACCTGCTCCATGAATGTTCTTACCTTGGAGTCCGCCTTTAAGGTGATGATGAGATGGTATATGGTATCTTCCAAAATGAAGTATATCTCCCGATCAGTGTCTCTATTGTGTTTCAGGGGATGTCAGGACCTTGGCACAGACTACCATATCTGGTGGACATGTCCCTCTGCTATTAGATTTTGGGGTAGAGTGTGGTTATTTCTAAACCAATTAGCAGGGACCCCTGGGTAGCATTGCTACATTTTCAACAGCATGGATTAACCAAGGCTCAATTTAAACTGTGCGTCTATATTCTGATTGCTGCTAAACAAACTATAGCGAAACACTGGAAAACCCAAGCACTACCCTTTTCTGAGGTTTCAAAGCGGGTTGATAATACATTTCTTAACAAAAAACTTTCCCGTATCCTAACTGATTCCCATGAAAAATTAGTGCTGTATGGGAACCTTGGCAGCAGTATTCTTTGCCGAATATGGGTCTTTGTCTTCCGTTTATATGAGTGTCACTGAAATCAGTCCCTTTTTATGTGTGTTTATGATTTAACACACAACATGTGGTGTTATCTGTTTTTTCCATCACCTCTCTCCCCTAAATATCCCTTGTATCTCTCCTTGATTTGTTCTTTCCAGGGTTCCTTCAGAGGTTGTTTTGTATTCCCTGAGCAATTAACAATTTGTGCATCTGGGTCAGTTAATGTAATGTAAAAGGCATTTATCCTATTGCTCACCAGGCTAATATGTACTGTGAGCTGTGGATATTGGTATTACTGTCATGGGTTGCCTAAGACCTGAAAGTTATTTCAAGGTTAAAAAGGTTGAGAAAAGCTGCTTTAAGGTAAAGCTACATTTGTGTTTCTTAACCAACCATCTCTGAAAATAGGAAGTAGAACATACTGTTATAGGGATGGTATCACACACAAAAAAAACACAATTTTAATGTTGAAAATCCAAAAGAGAACACCAAAGCAAAGTATTTGTATATCATGAATTACATGTAAAAATTACATTTATTGAGCAAAATCTAAAATACAGCCAATAAAGCCAATACAGTGCAGAACGTAACGCAATACATATACAATATATATATATAATATACATTCTACATTATTGACTAAGAATATATTGTGTATGCAAACAAACATGTGATCATATTCAGCTTTGGTTGCGTCCGTCAGATACATTTTCATTCAAGGAGTCTACAGCTGCTTCCATGATTTTCTTAGTGTGCAGTCCATTATACTTTATTATTGCAAAAGTTCTGATTTTAAAGATCCATTAAAAAACCCAGGGTTTTACAAATAAATCATTTAAACACAAATGATCGTCAAATTAAGACAACCAAACAGGCCTTTTCATTCCTAAACCCATGTAGGTGGTCACTGCACATGGTAAATTGGAACATCTGTGTTTTGGTCCATGCCTTCAGTGATCTTGCTTCATGCTGCCATTGTAACTCGTAAATTGCAGTATTCAGTGTGATGCCTCTTGCCTTCATGGACACCCAGGTGTCTCCTTTTTTCTTTTTGGAGGCATACTGGGGATGTGGTGTAGATTAAAAAATGCATGACTAAACAGAGTACAAAATAAAGTAAACTAAAACATGTGTCTGCTTTCAGTTTGCTTTGATTGTTCACACTTATTTCACAGCCATTTTTTTTGTCTTGTCTATTTTTAACACAGGCCATCTGGACTCTTATATAATGAAGAATGGTTCTATTACAATCACTGAGGAATTGATTTTTTTCAAACAAGTTCTTCTTTTTTCTGCTAGGAATTTCAAGTACTATGATAATTTGCTGGGAAATTGTGAAGTATATGTCTCCAGCCTTGCCAACAACTATTCTTATCTACCTCTTCCTTCTTTATCAACAATTTATAAAATTAGAGGCAAAGATTGTCTTTATCTACTATCTGGAAAATTACTGACAATGACTGACATTTTTTATCAATGCTCAAAGAAAATTTTTTTAAATTGGTGAGAGAAAAAGAAAAATTATGAAGATGGTGGATTTCAGGATTTGGAGTCCAACTGTGTGGGCATCATACTGGAAAGTGGTCTGACACATTCCCGTATTAAATTAAGTGTCTTAAACCCCTTTGTTTTTATGTCCGATTGAAGGCAAAGTAGACTGAGAAGACTTAAATTATGTATGTCTCTAAGGCAGTATTTCTCAACTAGGGTTCCTGTAGAGTTTACTATGGGTTCCTTGAGCAATTGTGATTCTCAGGTTAGTTTAACTGACACCCATCATCTTTTTAGCTATCTGTAGGGGTGACATTATTCCCAATGGCCAGCAATGTAGGAGGCATTCTTCCTTCTGACCACCACCCTAATGTACTGTGACCTGTCGATGTAGTAATTTCAGTAGGGTTTAGTAATTATACAGGGGTTCCCTGAAAACCCCTTAAAATTATTTTCTCTACGTTAAAAAGTTTGATAAACAATCCTCTAAGGTCTTAGATGTCCCAGAAACATCTGAGTGTGGCTGCATATCCAAGTGATAAATTCCCTCAATGTATCATAAAGTATTTTAACCTAAAAACACAAACATGATTTTTATTACAGCTTACAGTCCATAAATGCAGTAGCTACAGTACTTTCAGGCTTTTTTGAATTCGGACATCTTGCCAGTAGCAAACGTTTTATCTTACTGTGACACTTATTCACTGTTCTGCATCTGTGGAAGAGCAACAATGCCACTCTAGAGCAGCCTTTCCCAGCCTTTTTACCTCTGAGTACTGGTCAGTGAGAAAAAAAAGTCTCTTAATTTTGAGACCAGTGGAAAAAATTCCCCTTTTACATGGTGGCTAGAATACAACCTCTATGGACAATGGTGGCTAGAATACAACCTATATGGACAACCAAAAACATTATTGGTGTCATACAGCTGGATCTATAAGATGGTGTTGCCCCCAGAACTATGTAGGCATCATCAAATAGTCACTCAGCCACAGGTTAACAAAACCCTAGCAACCTCTGTAGGAGCCCTGGTTCAGAACAGCTGCTGTAGGGACTATTTTAGGAAAAAATATTTTGATATTGACCAAAATATTCTGTATTGCAGAATAAATCACTACCATTGAAATACATAGACCTGAACAATTCTGCACCAAAGAATGTTTCAGTGGTTGTCAGATTCACTGCTGTGTGAAAAGACCTTTAGGATAGAAAGAATGTTAGTATAAAAATTTTTTTACCATCGCCTCTCCTCATTGAAATACCATAGGAAAGAAGGCTAATAACCATACTTAAAAAAAAAAAAAAAAAAAAAACTTGCAGGGTTCACAAGACTTTTGGAGTTCACTGAACTTCTGGCAAGATAAACATTTTTTTTGCACCTTTTGAACAACAAAACATTTGGTGTAGTAAATCAAATGGGACAAAAGGGAGCAATTTGGGGAAATGTATGAATAGGGTTTACAGATGACTATTAACTCTCCAGACTACTGTGCAGTCCAGCTCTTTAATTGGAAAGGAGCAGTGTTATAAAAACTATCTACATGTTAAAGAACATTGACTTAATTGTCATCTGTATTATGTATAACACACATTTTATTTCAGAAGTTTGACATATGTTCTATTATTATTAGGGCTATATTTTTTTAATAAGCAAATCTGTAAACCAGCCACAAAAATGCTGCATTCATTATAGATTCCTATAGAATGATAAATAGAATATTCACACCATCCAAATGTTCCATTTTTTTAAACATACTGAAGCACTGCACTTTAAACCTCAGTACAATTATAATGTCATAGCAACATTCTTTCATTACTTGCTAACAACTTAATGCATAGCACAGACTCTGAAGAGAACAAGTGTGCACACAAATATAAAATAAGCCATTCCTTGCCTAGTCATGAAGCTACTGACTAGTGGTAAACAATCAATGTCAATTGAGTTGGCCCCCTTTCTTTGTTTTAAATTTGAGTCAATCGATCAAGGAGGAAGGTTGGAAATCAAATATGATTGGGACAAACAGCATGTTCTAAAAATCACACTTTGTATTTATTTTCTTGTTGTTTTATTCTCGAATATTATATCAGGAAACAGCTAGCATGAATCAGACCTGTGGGCTAGGTAGGAATGATATCTGTTGATCAAAGAAAATTATTTATAGCGTAAAAGGACACAAAGGCAGGTTGAAGGTGAAAAAAATAGAGAGTAAGATCTGTCAATAAAAAGTTAGAAGCTAGAATATATAACTTGATCAACCAGCCCTATCAATTCTCTCCAGAGAGATGAGAAAAAAATCAGAAGCCACGCCATTCCTTATTTTCCTGATTACAATTAAATAATAAGCTATTGCTTGCCTGGTGATAAACGCACAGCTCTGTGATAAGCAATCAATGTCAATTGAGTTGGTCCATTTTCTTCATTTTAAATTCCATTAAATGCATCAAGAAGGAAGGTTGGAAATCAAGTTACAATTAGTAAAAACAGCATGGTCAAAAATTGCACTTTGTTTTATTGTGCCCTTCAATTGGCCATATATTAAGTTATAAACATAACCCAACTATAAAATGAACAAGGAAAATACTAAATGCAGTCAGGTTATATAGAAATCGGTGTATAACATAAAAGTGGTAGTCCATCTACTCCATGGACCAAGTGTGCTTGCATACAGTTATCTCATCTTATACCTGAATTCAACCAGTGGCGAGGTCAATCAATGACCGATGTGATCAATGTGAAGGAAGAACAATTGGTGTCAGCTTTCATTTCCCAGCATCCCTGAATTAAATTGGAAACCATGTACAGTTTAAGCCTTGTTCAGTGATGAGTTTAGTTGGTTTTATTAACTGGAGTATATAGATTATGAGCTCATCTTTCCCCTGACTGTTTGTGGTGCAAGTGCCCTAAGTAAAACCTGAAAGTGCTAGCGGGCACATGCCAAAGAGGTGACCCTGTTGTGGAATGGGAAAGGGGAGAGTATGGCACAGCACTCTGTCAAGGAAAAGACCTGAATGTTCTCTATTACAGTTCTCTAACAGATCTTTTACAGTACTTCCCAGAAGATACCTCAACTTGCTATTTAAATTTCAAACAAAACATTCTTTTATGGCATACCTCGTTTTAGACCCAGTGATGTTATCATCGGGTTCACTCCCCGAGGACCAGGACCAGGAGTTTATAGTATGAAGTATGAACAATGCTTGACTATATCTCGCAGAGTGCATTTAGCCAAACATTTTTGAGCTTCTAATTCATGCTGTGAGATGCTCATAATGTGCAGGTAAATCAAAGTAAGCAATTTCAGTACAGGGGAAGATCTTGTACAAGACTAAAGGGAAGGCTGAATTAGGCTTTAGGATTCATCCTTGATCTGACTGGTGTAAATTTTCACAATTCGGAAAAATGCCACCAATCTTTTGAACTTAAAAAAAAAATCTGTCCTCCGCTTTTTTTTGGGATCTCTCCCCTATCTGTGATCAGTCAGCATCACATATTTTTATACAATCTACCCAATAATGAAAATGTCTTTTTATTACTCTATAGCCAACTTAGATGCCTTTTGATGCATATGAAAATGTGAAGGATGAAATAACCCAAATCAAGGGAAAGCATTAAAAAGAGAGCTTAAAACTATATGTTGATGGTGCAACTAGTGAAAACTGAACCCAAGATGGCAGCACAGAGGAAACAGCGCAACTCTCTTTAGCCATGACAATGATTTGTATGTGAACCATAGCAGTCTTACAAGCTTTGGGTTTGACAGATGAATAAGTGAGTGCTGTATATACAGTTCTGTTTTGATATATAGAGAGGAGAAGGGGGAGGACAAGTGGCATCCTAATAGGCTCTCCATTCTAGCATTGCAAAACAGTCATTCTTGATCTGCCATGGCGGGTTGATTAACAACGTTGGGGAACCATTGAACACATGCTAGATATTCACAACCATTCGTCTCTGGCAACAGTCACTTGAATTTGCTTGGTGCAGGAATAGAACCCTCAGACTAACAACTGCTCTTCCATTATTAGGTCTGTGCAGCTGCAGCTTCCCTATATTAATCATTTACTGGAATATGTCTCATGTGAATTCATTCATGTGAATTATCTCAATTCAAATTGAGGAACTTTCTTGTTAGATGTCTGAAAAGAATATGCCACACCTTGCAAAGAATACACATCACCTATATATCTAGAGAAATTCAGAATGTGCTCAAACAACAAAAAGCCGTAATGAAATGTACAAATTAACTGCTAACAGAAAGCTCAATTTCCAGCTATTTTCGTTCCCACCATAAATAAGTTATTTTACCTGGTGATCCGGTTCCAATTTCAATCAAGCAATATTTGTGCAATCAATGTGCTAAATAAAATGAGTTTTATTTTCCATTTGCCCTAAAATGCTTCTTCTTCAGCAATTCATATGGAGCATTATGACAGGGCTGGAAAAAAAGCTCCTTACCATCCCTTATTTCATGATTACCCTTCCATCAATGGCCAAATCACACAATCAGTAAGTCAAAAAGCAGACCCAAGGCATTTATATATTTATAAAGTGTTACTGTAAGTCTTTTCAAAGCCTGGTGGCATATTCAGCAGGGATTTTAACATAAACAGGATGGTTTCTATAAACTCATTCTCATAGAAAATAGAGGACACTGAGTATATATTTACATTCATAGCAGATACATTCACTGAACTCTGAATGCAAAATAACCTGATGGATATTTTTATAGGCATTGAAAAAGCCAGAATGTGAGTTTGTCTTTCAATTAGGTTTTCCATACAAAAACAACGCTATATGTTTCATGAATATGAAGCCTCTATTAGAAATAATTTACATAAAAAGTAAATGATGAGATGAATGGAGGGATGTAAGATTTTATCTATAATAAAAAATATACCTCCTTTCTTGGCAAAATAAATGCAGATGTTATGCAAATAATTTACATAAAGCTTCCCTAAAGAATTTGACTTTATGCAAGCATATACTTCAAAGGAGAAATTCAACATTTCTATTCTACCACTCTCTTTTGTTTTTTCTTTAAGTTTTAATCGCCTTTTATACATTTTGAAGCTGCCCTCTCTGTTCTCTTACACCTATCGGTAAATCATGGTCAGTTCTCATTTTGTAAGCTCAGGCTGTTAGTGACTTCCATGAGGATGCTTCATGACACCAGCATGGGCTCTGCTGCACTGAATGACGATTACAGGTCATTATATAAAAGACAGTCAATGCTGCAGAAAGAGATACTGTTATGCAAGCGGGTGTGGACCAACTGTGCCACTGACTGGGTATGCTCCAGAGGGGCGTAACTAAGCCGCTACCAGGTCTTCACTAGAGCCTCTGATGGTGAGGATAGGTTTGGGCTGCGGGGTAGCTGCCAGGTGCCACTCCAGAGCAATCCCCAGGCCAGTGGCAGCTGACCACAGGAGTCAGGATACCCGGTGCAAGCATCAAGGGGCTTGCATGGCCAAGAAGGTGATGGCAATCAGACAAAGTCCAGAAACAAGATCCGAGGTCAGGGTCAGGCGGCAATCAGGCAAAGGTCCAAAAATGTAATCCGAAGTCAGAGTCAGGCAGCAAACAGGCAAAGTCCAAGGGTAAGAAACAAGGTCCGGTACACAGTAAAGCAAACAGAGAAAACACCTTAGCACTGGGAGTTACACAAGGTAAAACCTTGAAATTGCTCAGGCAAATTCCTGTAGTAGGAGGTGCCTTTAAATACCTGCAGGAAACCAGCCATAGGCTGGAGAAAACAGAGGGCGTGTATGTGTTACCTCATAGATGAAGAGAGACACACCCACGCCAGCTCAAACACCAGAGCAAGTCTCAGCATGAAGGAAACACAGGCATGGAACACAGGTAGTGGGGTTACCTGAAAGATAGGGCCCGGGCCCGTGCCTGCAATTAGGAGCAGCGGTGCGGGTACGACCTGCAGTGCTAACAGATACCCTCTGCAGACAACAGGTAAGAACCAAAAAGGGCAACCACATGCCGAAGAGGAGGCTGTGCTGGAATGGGAAAGTGGAGGGTATGACACGGCACCCTTTGGCAAGGCAGAAGACCTGATTATCCAGGTATCAAATGATTACCGTTCGGATTTTACCCAGGCATTTATCCATGCTCCTTTCATTTCAGGGTGTACGAACTCTTTATCCACAGTTATCTGCATGTACCATTGGTTTAGTATTGAATACTGCCAGGCTGGAAAGTGAGTGATAAACTCATTTTCTGTAATGTGAGTCTTTCCAAGCATGTAAACCTTGGTGCCTTTATAATCTCCACCTTCTTCTGAAATAAACATTATTACTTTTTTCATAAAATATGCTGCTCAGGACTAATCCTCTTTAATAATGAATGCTGCTATTGATATGCAAATTTAGATTTAGTTGAGAGCTAAACCCTCATTACAACCTCCAACTACTCTGCCTGATATATGCAGAAAACCATGACACATGAGCGTCACAGGTGGAACAGAGGTGACTTTAGAATGAGAGCAGTCTGGTTGCACCTTCACTTTTCTTTGTGATAGGTATCAAAAAATGACAATGCCGCTTTGGGATTTCACTAAAAAATTTTCATAGTTGCCCTGCTACAGGAAAATAACAGATAAGGTCAACAGGTAACAAAAAAAAACTTCCCTGGGGAAAAACAGAAACTGATTTTGATGCTAATGACTTTATTAGGCGCACAACTAGGGAACTTTAAATAATGTAAAAAAAAATTGTATAAAATTGAATACAAACAAATCCAAATATAAATTGTCGTACCTACCTTTTTACCTGAAAAAAACAGGAAGACCAAATTGACTCAAGTATAAACCTGGAGCACAAAAACAACAATGAAATGCCAATTAAGTTAATGTGAATAACTACATCCATTTATTTAAAAAGTGGAAAAAACTAAAAAAAATATTATAATTGTTGACCAGTAGTAGATAACTGTAATGTCTCAAACAAACTCTAAAAATGATGACATGAAAATTCAGTAAAATAATAGGTGTCCCAATACATTTGCGTTTTAGAGAAAACATTTGGATTACCTATACCACCAGCAACCAAGAGCGTTTCATGCTGGTATGTTTTTCTGTGACATATATTAATGTAGGCCAAGTCAGACACAAGTAATCTGTAGGGCTAACGTATTCATATTTGGACTGCACTGTACATGATGATGTCACAGCTGTGAAGTCAAAGCAAAGCTTTTAAGAAAACTCCAGGGGTATAAAGAGGTGGAACATGGCAGGAGCAATATTTTATTTATTAGAATAATATTTTTTTTTATCACTACTTAGTTCAAACAGTTGCAAAGGTAAAAGGTTATTTTTCCTGGAGTTCAACTTTAGGTTTTAGACTATAACTTTGTCTGGTATAGCTTACTGCATGAAATACTGTATGTTAAAAAGGTGATACAGAAATGATGAGGTGATGCAAAAGATGATGCAGAATTACATTTTAATCACTGAGTAGCATAGGATTTTATTTTATAGGATTTTATTCACGAAAAAAACAAAGGAACCAGGGCTTATTATTGCTTAACAGCTCAATTTTGTTTTGTTTAGCAACTTTGTACATGAGGTTATATTAACTTGATAAAATATGCAATACACATTGTCTTTTTAATTTTAAACTTTTGCAGACTTCAGTGGTAAATGTAGTAAATGCCTCTCACTATGTCGTGTGACACCTCTGATAAATTGTTCAATTCTGTTCAAGACATTCTGCCCCCTCACACTATTCATTTCAATTAGTTCACAAAAATCCAGTTCTTCTGGTCTCTTACAGAAAATCGTCACACTTATTTTTTTGAACTTGCCTTCATTCTGAGAAAAGGTTAGGGTGACATGAGGACAATTTAACAATATTTGAATTGGCTGCAGGTTATTTTGGGTTATCTAAACCTTTTATCCAAGCACCTAAAATGATTATTTATGCCATGCATTTAATTGATAGACTTTAATTGAAATGTTGTGTCTTCTTTTGTACAATGAAATTGTATACAATGGTGAGATAATCATGTAAAGCTACCTATCCATGTTTTTATCGTGTGGATAAAGCTTAACACCAAATAAACAATGACTGATTCTTGCTATTCACAAATAACTCAGTAAGAAGTTTTTGATAAGCATGAAAGATGCTTAGACTCATTTTCATCCTTTATTTAATGTCATTATCTATACATGAAGAACAAATTAATGCATATGTATAGAACATAATCAGTAGTGAAGACATGGCATAGATTACCTTAAGAATGTATGCAAATATAATCCCATGCCATGACATTCTCTGATCATTATGGTATATGGATTTTTGTTTTAACCAGGTATAAATTTATGTCTACTTTTTACTTAAGATAAAAACTTAAATAATCCATAGCTAAATAAATAATCCATGGCTTGTGATCAGTGAACCCATTTAAAATATATTATGTGGCTGGAAATTTTTGGTTTGATCTACTTACTGCCATAATATCACCAATACTAGCAATGGTATGTTAGTTTTAGGAAAATAATATTGTCATGGTAGTTTTGGTGATGAAGTCATCAGTTTCTAGTGATGGTCAAATTAAATTACCAAAAATATCAGTAATTGCTTTTCACTATGTCGCTGTGACACCGCTGATAAATTGTTTAATTCTGTTCAAGATATTCTGCCCCCTCACACTATTCATTTCAATTAGTTCACAAAAATCCAGTTCTTCTAGTCTCTTACAAAAAATCGTCACACTTAATTTTTTGAACTTGCCTTCATTCTGAGAAAAGGTTAGGGTGACATGAGGACAATTTAACAATACTTGAATTGACTGCAGGTTATTTTGGGTTATCTAAGTTATCTACCTTTTATCCAAGCACCTAAAATGATTTATTTACCATTAATATCCTCACCATCACCTTTACAGACTCTTGTCACATCATGGTAAACACCATTTTGGTAATACATCATATCTTCAAACCAATTGCCAACTACATCAAACTCTCTCTTTCTACACCGGTTTGTCATTCAAGTAAAACTACAAACCTTGCCAGAGTCTCCTACCAAGTCCCCTGATGAAGCCACATGGTGAAACATGTTGGGACCAGAGATAAACTGACTTACTTACCTTGAAATAATAATAGGACTAGGAAACCCATTTATATCCATCACTCTGTAAAAAAAATGTCTTAGTTCAGCCAATCTTTGTCTAGGTCTATATGTATACAACTGTCTATCTTTAAATATGTGAGTTTTTAGTCTCTTTTTTGTATGTTCACCATACTTACCTAAATAAAATGTTTCTTACATAGTGTTGCCTAAAAAGGCCTCTCTCCCCTTCACAAATTCAATTGTACTTATGTACTAAATGTACTTATGATAATTGGCTTGGCAACCTGGGCATTAGTCCATTTTTGTAAAGAATTCTTTCTATGATGGATTTTTACTATATTGTTCTATCTTAGCAAATGTCCATTGTTAAGCATGAGAGCTGTAGGACAGAGCTGACTGAAATGCAAATATTGGTCAACATCTTAAGAGTATTAATACTCTGCTTCATGGATTTGCATTGGATTTCCAAAAAACTCAGAATAGTACTTAACTTTTCCAAGGGGATTTCCAGGCAACTCTTCAGCACTACATGGTCCACTCACCACGGCTTACTAAATCCTCCAAAATACACACTAGCTGACATTGATGACACTAGCTCATTTTTTATTTGTTTCCTGACTGTAAAATTACAATTGTCTATTCGTTCTGTGATCTCTCTCTAATATTATCAACTTTTTTTATAGCTCTGACATGATAGGGAGCACTTTAAAAAGTCCGCATTAATGTCAGCTATCCCTCAAAGAGGCTCACAATCTAATGTCCCTGCCATAGTCATATGTCTTTAATACATTCTAAGATAATTTTAGGATGGGGGGAAGCAAATTTACCAAACTGCATGTTTTTGGAATGTGGAGGGAAATCACAGAGTACCTGGAGGTAACCCCACAAACCCAGGGAGAACCTGCAAACTCCATGCAGATAGAGTCCTGGCTGGGATTTGAACCTGTGATCCAAAGTGCTAATCTCTAAGCCACCGTGAGACCCCAGTTTGTGCACTATAAAGAATACGTTTTTTGAGCTTTCCTACTTTTTATAAGCCATACTTTTGTCTTTTATTCAATCTGCCGTTTGCTTTGTGCTTAGAACTGACACATGAATGGGCTGATTGGAGAAATCTTTCATTTCAGAGTTGTGTCAGAGTAAGCAAGTGGATTGCAGCAGATTTGCTTATCACTAGTCATCATGCTATTCTATACTTGTTTGATTCCTTTGTGCTCATACATAGAGGGAGCTTTTGGACATTACTGCTGTGCATTAGAGGCTTTCAGTGATTCTTCTTCCCATCAGGAGCCCTAGAATGTCTATATAAGCATAATAACAATGTGTGCAAGGCAAAGATCACCTCTAACAGCCTCCCCCTCCTATTCTTCACTCCCTTTCCCCTTGCAAATCTACATTATACTGCTTCTTGTCAGGGAATCAAATGTAAGTGTCATTAAAGCCCAGGCTGGTTGTCTTCAGGCTTCCAATACCCATAAAGAGGAGTAGAGCAATTTGTTTTATACTTCAGATATATGTAGATTCTCAGCCAACACTATAAATATTCAGTAGTGCTGGTTAATTAACTGTACCTACAAAAATAAAAAAAAACTTAGCTCTATAAATAAAAGTTGTCAATTACTCTTAACTTTGATTTTCCAATCTAGGGGGATATAACAGAGAAAAATACTTACATACCTTTCTTACACAGCAGCAAAATTCCAAAACATTCATATTCATATTTTATGTTAGATATTTTAAAAAAATAACACTTTATTAGTGTAGGGTCAAGGTAATACAACCATGCAAAAAGTATGTACCGTATTTTTCGGACTATAAGACGCACTTTTTCTTCCCCAAAACTGGGCGGGAAAAGTGGGTGCGTCTTATACACCGAATACACGTTAAATATACCGGTAATTAAAAAAAATCATACTCACCCGATCCCGCGATGCTGTGGGCTTCTTCTTCTCCTCGCTCTCCTCCCGGCTGCAGCGCGTGTATGCATGTCGGCTTCTCCTCTCTCAGAGGAGGAGACATGCGCTGCAGCCAGGAGGAGAGCCAGGAGAAGCCGACACCCGTGCCCCCGCGATCTCATAAGCAGGCTGGATCAGCCTGCTAAAATTGGGTGCGTCTTATAGGCCGGAGCGTCTTATAGTCCGAAAAATACGGTACTCCCCATTGAAATTGGCATAGCACATTTAAAGGCATTTAAAGGCAGATTTTAGACCTTAAAGCAGTGCCTACAAAAATGAGTAATGCACTTAAAAAAAAAAAAAAAAACTTCCCAAACTGTATTCTTGCCCCAATGTTCTTTTTGGGCAGAAATCAATACGCTTCTAATCACTGATGCATGTACTGTTGATGAGTAATGTAATGTTGATGAGATGCTGTAATGTTGGGAAGACTTCTTTTACCATAAAAATATCAGTTTTTATCCTAAATATGCTGGGCTGGTCAGTCCTGCACAAATTACCAGTCATATGCAATCTACATGTACTTTTTATTCCTTAAAGTGGAATGCTTGAGTTTTGATTAGGCAATCTTTTTAAATCTTGATTTTCTCACCCTTGTTCTTTTTTGGGCCTTAGAAAGCCATTTTGATCCCAGCATGATGACACTATCTATATCAATAGCAAAAAGAACATTGACCTTTGAAATCTGAGGTTAACTAAGACAGTTTCCACCATCTTGCTAATGAGTGAGGATGAGCGAGCAAATTTTTTTAAGATCGGTCTCACAGCGAATGGGGCCTTTGTAAATTCGGCTGGTGAGACCAAATTTTTGGGACCTGCAAGACTAATCAGGGGAGCAGAGCTGTCTCTGCTCTCCTGATTGCTCTTGCAGCCCTTTACAAATTGTATGTGTTCTTTGATAAAGTTTCTCTATCCAAGAACACAGGAGTTCTGTGTTCCTGGATAGAGAAACTCTATCCAGGAACACATACTATGGGGCGGCAAGAGCAATCAGGGGAGTGGAGCAGCTCCACTGCTCTGATTACTGTTGTAGTCTGAGAGGAGGAGTATTGCGGTTTCATTTATGAATGGGGCCGTGAGAATCCTCCTCTCAGTGAGAGATACCTGGGTACTACAGGTCAGAATGACGGCTTACTCTCATTCTGACCTGTAGTGCCCGGGGATCGCTCACTGACAGGAGGATTCCCACGGCTGTATTTATGAATAAAGCCGTGATAATTCTCCTATAGTGATTTCTGATGGTTTAGCGAAATTTCTCTGAAATTTCGCCAACCCATCTGAACTTCGAGGAAATTTTCACCCTACTAAGGAGGTGGTTCTAAACATTGATATCTAATCTGCAACACTTGATTCTAAGTTTATGGATTTGTGGTCCATTGGTGATAAATGTGAAGGTATAGATACTTTTTTGACAAAATCTGCTTTTTATTAATTTAGATCATGAGAATGAATGCACTGCCCCTGATTCATCATTGAAATCCGCGATCGCTGGAAGCGCGAAAGTACGCGCGGCCATCGATCGCGGATTACCGCGGTCCGGACTCGAGTATGCGCGTACGCAAGATCGCCAGTAAAAAGCTGTCGGATAAGCGCGGCTCCGTGCGCGAGCTTTTTCAGTTGTTGAATAGCGCGATCGCGCACGATTCCGGATCGCTAATACGAATGCGCGAGCGATAATCCGATTTTGCTTGATGAATCAGGGGCACTGTGTCAATTATTTGAGTCATTTGTTTAGGTATATTGTTTTTATTTGTATGCTGTGTTTGAATTTCCTGCAGTTACCCTAAGTTCTCCAGTTCCTAAATCTTGAACACCTAAAATGTCTTATTCCTAACTATATTAACAGCAGTTCTTTGATTGAATACTAATGTTACTCTTGTAGAACCAAAATGAATAACCAAAATTTTGGAAGAATTTGACTTTATCCGAGCGGCAATACTAACTCTTTGTAGGCAGTTTACTGCAAACATTGTACTGATCAGGGCCAGATTTCTCATAAGACCTAGATCTATGGCCTAGGGAGTCACTGTAACAAGGTGTGGCATTTGAACCCAAATTTCTCAGGAACAGGGAGATTTAGAAACATGAAGATGTAGCAGATGTAACATGACTATCTGTTACATGTGTTGCATTTGTCCGGAAGTTTCTATTGCAAAGTTAATGGGATTCAAGGAAAGTTAGCAACTACTTTTATTAAGAGAACGCATTGTATGGTAGTTTCTGCTTTTTGTTTCAGAAATGATGGGCAGGTTGAATTATTTGACAGGCCAGCACTCTATGATAGCTTTAGTTTTGTATCTTTTATGCTGCCAGAAGGACACCAGCTCATGGCCTAGGGGAGAAAAAAGTATGAATCCAGTCTTGGTGCTGATATGATTAGAAGAAATAAATGAAATAAAACTCACCAGAAGAAGTGGTCATGCTAAGATTTTAGGCATATTTCCTTACATCTCTATGAAAGTAGAAAACCTGTGCTGATGAAATATGCAGGACATATTGCTGACCTCTCCTGAAAATGTGAAGCCTGACAATCATAATGATTCTGTGGCCGCAGGATTTTCTGAGTCACTAACTTAGAATAAGTAAGCAAACAGGCTGCCAAATGATTCAGAACTCCAGATTTGTGTATTTGATTTGCGTCAGTGTTACAGAAAGCATTAAAGCTGGTTTGTTGAAGGGGTTATTGTAGTGATAGACTGCTTATGACCGGCAGGAAGGTTTTCTAGGTTTTCTATAGCACTCTCCATATTAAATAGAAGTTATTCAAGTTTGCAGCAACATCGATTTTTCAATAACGATGAAAAGAAATCAGCTTAATATCTTTTTCAGTTTTCAATGTTATGCAGATGCATGATTTTAGAAACTCTTATAAATATCCTGTGAAAATATTGCAGAAGTATAAAGTTTTGGATAATGACTTTATAAGTGCTATATCTATTCTATGATTTTAAAGAAAGAGTTTCCTCATATATACTGAATATATATTAAGTCCAGGTGAGTTGAACTGACTAGGCACACTTAGTAATTCCAGAATTCATACTGAAGGGTTAAATTATTATTTAAATGAGTGTGTCCAAAATGCATTGTAAATGTACCATTTGTTTACAAGATGGCAGAATGGCATTTTACTTGTCATTAACATTGAATGACATCCCAAATCTCCTTGCTAACAGACCTGTGGTTCTTCACGATATCATATTTATAGTGAAAATGACGACTAAATAATTCATAAAAAGCAGTGAATAGATCTTTCACTGAAACACTCCCTGATGGACTTTTTCTAGGTCAATCTGTTTCAATAGCAGTAACTGATTCTCCACAAGGAAGTGTTTTCGTAAATGTAAGATTCACGGCTTTATAAATAAACCCCCATAAGTACATGCAAAATGTTTTGCGGTAAATCATAATGATGGCAGTGATACAAGCCTAAAGTACATCAACACAGGCCCTTATTGCTATAATTATTATTAATAATCAGTATTTATATAGCACCGGCATATTATGCAGTGGTGTACATTAAATGGGGGTTGCAAATGACGGACAGATACAAACAATATCACAGAGGAGAGGATCCTGCCCAAAAGTGCTAACAATTGTAAAATTTTCCAATAGCATTCAAATTTATTGTATCCTCCACTTCCTCTATAGTACACTTACAGGATCTTTCCTGTTTTTTTTTTTTGTTCTTTTTTTACACAATTTTCCAACGATTGCATATTCAAAATTAGGGAACTTTACAAAGAAAAAAAAGTTTCCTAACCAAGGTGGAGATTAAAATGGTCTTCTTTTCATAAACAGTGAATTTTGTTTAGTCACTATTACATCACATGGGCTTTGACCCACAACTTCCCACCTTGGAGTATTTATTTGCTTCAGTGCTGCAAGTGGGGCCCATCTAGCTCTCCAATGAGATTACTAACAAGGTTCAGAGGAAAACGAAGCCAAAGGAACAATCCCTCCCCAAGGCAAGTGGGTGCCCAGAAACTGATTTACTCTAATATGGTTTAGTTCTCTTTGGAGAAGAATGTCAGTGCTCCTAACCTCCTTACAGCCTGACCCAAACAACCCTGAGCCTCTTCCGACAAACTTCTGTCTCTTCTTTTTGGAGCAAAATCTTGTCCTGTCTGTAGAGATAGAGCAGCTTTTACCAAGAGCTGCTAATGGAGGTGTCAAGAATATTGGTGTGGTACCAAAGCCAGAGCCAAGAGCAGGCAGGGAGTGGATGAAGTAATAAGTACACTCTCATCTGTAAATGCAGGTCTATAGGAAAACCCAGCAGGAAAACTCAACACCAACTCCAAGAAGAGATTGTAACACAGCAGTAGTTGTGAATTGGCACCAAGTGAGACCACAGAATGAATCATAATAATCGGGCAAGGGAAACCGGAAGCATCAGGTGTTAAATTGGAAGTTAATCATCCAGATCAATCACAGGAACAGAAGCAGATTGATTGATCAGGTTCCAGGAGTCACTAAAGCAAGATCAGGTATATTATCATGAAGTCCCACTGGCTGCCATGCAAGGTTGCAGTTTAATTCAAACCCCAGCAGAGTCAGTTACTACTACTGTAACTCTTAGATTGATTTTTTATTTATGGAACAAAAATTTGTTCCAAAAAATTGGTCAGGAACATTACTGATAAGAATCAAAGATGTACAATTTAGACACCCCATTAACACAATAGTGCACTTCTTTTTGGTTAGTGTAGCTTTGACAACAAACCTTGGCAGCTATGTCGTCTCGCTCTGATATAAAAGCAGCGCTAATGTACAAGGATTAACAGGTATCTGGGGTTAAATGCATTTTTAACATTGAGCACCAGGTAAATGAAATTCATTTAGCACTAACAGTTAACTTGCGACCCAATGCCAAGAACCAAAAAAGAAGTCAAAGCTAAAATACTTTCAAAAGGTGTATCACAATAAACTGCATCCTTTAAGAACACACATTGTTTACCCTTCAACCAATCAATGCCACACAATGAAAGCATTTGCATTTTTAATATTGTTTAGTCCACTGAAATCTGCTTCTACCATGAAAGGCACTTGTTGGTTGTGTTTGTTTTTTAGGCCACAGGTTCACACAAAACAGAGACTGTAAAGCTTCTGCATGGACATGGAGTGACACAATGTGCCATATACTAATGGTTATTGCCATTCCTAATCATGCCCTTTTGGAATTAAAACTATTAATCTTTGGCTAAAGACTTCCAGCACTGAGCACACCACACCAACATGACCAAACCTCTGGGGATCTTTCCACTCTCTTTCAATTCAATATTCAATATACCCTTTTATTTTCTCCATTAATTTCCATATACTCAAATGTAAACCATGTAATACATCAACATAAAAAATCCCAATATGTCTTACAAACAAATATGTGGTCCAGTGGTCAACACTCCTGACCTGCAGTCCCTGGGTCAGATTCAAATGCTGGAATGTAACTTAATGTACATAATCTACATGAATGTAACTATTTATTGTTTTTCCACAAATCACTTTTCACTTACATTAACACACTGCAAGATCTAAGGTATAGCAGAATAGATCACTATGCTATTTAGGAAAATTCATTGTGACCTGCTTGCTTGTTTGATACCCTCATGCTACCAGGCAAATCCTAGTTTCATTATACAAGAAGAAAAAGCGGGAAATCTTTTGCATTGCTCATGGATTTCTTAGCAAGTACACAGTACAATAACAAGGCCATTAGCAACCTTTTAAAAAATTTCCTAGTGTTTCACTGAAATCTTTAAAAGAAACTGAAGTCTGACATTTTTCACTGTAGCAAAGTTCAATTCTAGAAAAGTTCAAAAACACAATGCTATAAGTAGAACAAAATATTGGCTCAAAAATACAAAGTAGAACTACAGGTTGAGATTGTTTTGTAAGAGCTCATTCTGCATTTCTTTTTATTGACGTGACCTATCAAGTATGGCCATGAAAGTTCTAAAGAAGTTTATGGTTCAGCCACAGCAAACAGCCCCCAGAAGGAGACATCATAAAAGTGTTTGGACAACTTGTGAACAACTTATGGGAAGACAGTAGTTTACCATAAAATGAAGGACACCATTGTGGATTCTGGACATTCTGTTGCTGAGAGGACATTTATTTATGGACTATCGTTTGCTAACCTAGCAGATCTCCGCTCTGTTAGAAACCATAAAAAAATACTCTCCCAACATACTGGAAATAGAATGAATTTTGTTCAGACTAATGTCTGCCTTTGTATTTTCTATGTACAAATTATAGCTAATATTTAATTTGGAATCCAGTCACATTCCAATTGTCTAGATTTGGACCCTAAAATTCAAGATGACTTCTGGAATTGGCAGTACAGGTAGTCTCTGGGTTACATAGGAGATGAGGACTGATAGGGTTTGTTCTTAAGTTGAATGTAAGGCGGAACATGTACATATTTTAATAAATGCAATTAGGACAGATGTTTGTTCCAACATATTATTAGGCAGTGTGGTGTCAGTTACTGTAAAAAAAATCTGACTGTTAGTTAATCACAATCAAAACAAACAAAATAAAAAATCTTTATGGAGCCTAGACATTTATTAACTTCAGGAGCAAGCTGTGCTATGATATGCCAAAAGAAACAACTGCAGAGTTTGTCTTGGTCAATAATGAGTTACAAGAGGATGCAGAAGAAGCTCAGTCTTTAAAATCACCCACAACCTTAGCTGTGTTTAGCAAAAAATTTCTTCTGCAAGTCATGCAAACCTCCCCCCTCGCCTCTTCAAGCCTCTGTTCTGCACAGGTGAAAGCAGGGAAGCCCTGTTCAAATCCAGGAGGCATCTGTATGTTAGTTGTCCTTAACCCAGGGACTACCTGTATATCACTTTTAGTTGTCAGGAGTCCAGATCAGTATGTTGGGGTACAAAACTTTCAGTGGGAAATAAAAAAAAAAAGGACCTGTAAAGAAAAAATTAGAATAGTACCTATGTTATCTTACCCCTGTCTTCCATGCTCAGCACCAAAGCGAGAATAACATTGCTATCTTTCTCTAAAGATTCCCAAAAAATGCAATAAAAAATGCCATGAAAACATAATCTGGCAATGTACTGTAGATATTCTAGAGATATTTTACCTCCTGTGTGCCCTGGAAGAATTTTCATGAAAGGGTGGTAACACCACATTTAATAATCTGGAGGTCATAGAGGTAGGGTAAGAATATTTCTATTTTTTTTATTTATTTTTTTACCTACTGTGGGCCTAATTTATGAGTGCTCTCAAAGGTTGGAGAGGATACACATACATCACCGAACCTGAGTGATCCAGCAAACCTGAAATGGATCTGGTCTAGGATTGAAAACATTTGCTAACAAATTGCAAATTAATTTTAGGAAATCCATTCCAGGTTTGCTGGATCACCCAAGTTCACTGATGAAACTGTATCCTCTCCAGCCTTGGAGAGCTTTCATAAATCTGGCCCTACGGGTAGGTTTTTAGGGGAAGGGCCCCGGAGAGTGTAGGCAGGGTCTCTTTATACCCCCAAGTTAAATTCCAACTGCTAGTTTTGGGAAAACACACCCTGGTTCTTTTTGCTATGGGCTTGGTGAACTTAACTTGAAGGAAAAACATAGTTCCTTTGACAACAAACTGATGGGTCTCAGCACATCAGCGAACAGCCGGGAGCCATTGTGGTCAATATTTCCACCATGTGCCAAGAGGTTGGCAAATAAATAACTAGGATCATTTGCAAGTTTGCCACTAGCAAATGCCTTATTAAAACATACAAATAATATTCTGACATGTCATGTCTATCTATTGATGCCACATCCCCAATTATACTCATATGAACAAAAGATACATACCAAAGGGTGGGACCTTTTAGGCATCAAGTATCAGCCTCCTATAAAAAAGTGAAAACAGTACATTTTTAAAGAAAGAATAGGAAAATTATATAATCACTGACTTCATTGAATTACTGACTAATCACTCACAAAGGTTCACTTCTTCAGGAGTTTTTTGAAAATACTAATACTCCAAATACTCCTGAAGAAGTTGACACATTGAGTGTATACTTTTGGGACATTTATTAGAAATTTAATAATCAGATAACAAGTTTATAATGTGTTATTACAGTAGTAAAAAGTAAAGTAGTAAAAATTCTTTTAATAAAAATTAATGTTTTTTATTTTTTAATATGAGGTTGATACTTGATGCTATAAAAGTCCCATTCTTTGGTATGTAAACATTCATATTAGTGGGAAAGACACAAGTTGTGGTGAACTTGAACCTCAACCCATCATAATATTGTCAGCAAACCCTATAGTACATTATGACACCTATTAAAATGTGTTCTTTTTACACCACAAAAAACCCACAATATTAATCTAGAAAGAACTTTGTTGGTGTCACTTCAACAAAAACAATTCACTAAAGCACAAATGTGTTATGCAATCAGTAAATTGGTTTTGTACAACTCTTGTTCTCTTTTATGAGCAGCAAATGATATTTGTCCTAGCAAGAGTTAGCAGCATAGGATGCCAGTGATGTACTAAATGACATTTTTCATATATACTAGTATCATAAAGACAAAATAATTGGGCCTGATCACAAAATGTCATCACCCAATTACCAGCAAGATTTCAATTACTGTCCTTTAATAAATCAGGCCTACTGACTCCACAAGATCTCAGAAGGTGTACTGTGGTATGGGGCAACAAGACATTAGCGGATGGTCCTTTAAGTAACAAGTTTGTTCAGAAATTTGTGTTACAGTAGCTCCCCTCCCAAAGTGAATCAGTAAGCATGAAGCACCTATGATACTTTTGCCAGATCACCAATTATCCTTTCTTAGACTACTTTTGGTGGTTACTAACCACTTCATACCAGGAACACCACACAAGACCTGTTGGAGATGTTCTGACCCAGTTATCTAGGTATAACAATATTGCCCTTGTCAGAGTCACTCGGCTACTGTTTTCAACTAGTCACCTATAAGAACTTACTTTTTCATTGCTGCCTAAAATATGGGCCTGACTTTGACAGGCCCAACTGTAACAAGACAACCAATGGTATTGATTTGTGGTTATTATGGTTCTAATGTTTTGGCCAATCAGTGTAAATACTTAGTGATCATCAACTTTGGATTTGCAGTCATGGCTTCAACTGTGAGGTTTTCATAATAATAAGTATCCCTCTTCTCTTCATTTTAGGCAGCAAAAATCTTTATTCAAAAAGAAATCCATCTCTTATTGGCATAAACAATACCTGAATTATATATTGTAGAAAGATGCAGCCTGATTGGCCTCTGTGTGCAAATCTTTCTGAATGTGAAAAATACATCAATACTAAAAAAAGGAATGGTAAGCGGTCTTAAAAGAATGTTCTAATAAGCTAATGTCCCTTTTAATTGGATACCATACAATGGAACTAAAAGTGAACTCGATAGTTTTTATGCAGAACACTCTGAGTTAATTTTCTCTGATAGCTTCAGTGGGAAAAACTTTATGGGACAAGAACAAGGAATGAAAAGATTACCCAAAGAAGTTTCACCACACACAACCCAGAAGACAAAAAGACGTTATAATACTAACACACATGACAACATTAAAAACACTACTGTCTCTAGTTTACACATGTGCATGTGCAAAGTAGTGCAAGTCGTAGGGGTGTTGTGGGAAGAGGTGCGCGTGCTACCATGCGTGCCTCTTGTACCCCCCGAGGGCGTGCCTCGAAACTCGACTGCCTCGCCGCGGGGCGGGACATAGTTAGTTTGAATTCCCTGCGTCCAATCGGTCACTTTCCTATCAGACGGCGCCAGGTGGCGCAAGGTCATTGGTCACTCTGGCCATTTAAGGAGAGCCTGTCCTGTACACCATTGCGCGCTATAAGCCTCTGTGAACACAGTGTGCTTGGGTGCGTCCTTGTATTAGTTTATGCTTATCTCCTTTTGTCATCTCCATAGCGACCTGGTCTGAACCTGACTCTGCCTGAACTCTGCCTCCCCTGACTTCGGATTGTTAATGACCATTCTGCCTGCTGCCTGCCCTGACCTCGGATTGTTCTTGACCTGCCTTTGCCTTACCCTCTTGTACTTCGCTTATTTGGACTTAACCCTTGCTGTGCTTTATGACAATAAATAAAGCGTGATTGAAGGATATCTGGAGTTGGTTGTGGTTTGTGTGCCCAGGCGCATTACAGTAACTGTGTCTTGTATATATCATTTATATGGTCCAATATTTCACTTGTTCTGCCTAGTAAATATAGTGATAACTTCTGCCGTATAATGAATTAGTGAAATATTGGACCATACAAAACCCCAATTTTTGTTTTACATAGTTTTCTTAGAAGTTGACTTTAGGGGTGAGGTCTCCATTGCTGCCACTACACAATGTTAAATAAGTATACATTCTTAACATGTCCTTCAGCTGAAATTGTAGGAAGAAAGTCCTCTAGAAGAATATTAGGTTGTTGATTTCATCATTGCAGAGCTTTTGTTCCTTTTCTACCTTAATTGGAATAAAAAGACAATATGCAATGAGCTAATAAATTAATTTATGTAAATTACTTCTTTCATCAGCAGAACATTAGCCGTTATATGCTTATTTATCAGTTTTGTAATCATATTAATATGGGTTTTAGAGCTTTGTATACCTGTTATATATCTATCATCACTAAATAAACAGAAGACAACAATTGTGTGTTTAACTTTTTCCTGTCCAGTGTCACTGAGTAGTATTACTGTGCAACCAATTTTTCTGCAGCAGGGTTACCAGTTGATTGTTATCACACATTCCTAAATGAAATGCACTATAGTTATAGCAAAAAAAACAATTTGTTCAGTGACAAAAAAATAGGGCCTCTACTACAGAGGACAAGGTGAAGATGCTGGGCTAGGGATACAAATGAGAAAGATGGAAAATAAACTTTTCTTTCAAACAAACTGACTCATCATTGTAAAAACTGTTGACATCTACTATGCAGAAGCTCCTAGCATTGATCTTATGAGAGTTTATATATGCTACTGAAACACAGATGTTCAAGGGGGTTTGATGCCTCTGCACAAAAGATTGCATATCTGACCTTCTCTGAAGTGTTAATTTTACTGTAGAATAGCCACAAAGATATCTATTCAATAGAGTCACATTACCCCTGAAGGCAACATGTCTGCAAGTACTCATAACACATTCTGCCTTTGTGTGTGCTCAATGTCAGGTGTTGACAGAGTCTTTCTAAGATTGATCTTTTGTTTCTGTGCAGTCAGTTTATGAAGGCACATATGTTATTTTATGTCACTGAAATGTCTATCCTATCCACATAAATATTACATGGATATGCACTGAACACATTTTTATTGCTTTACACATAAAAAGGTAACCATTGCACGCCTGCCAACTTTGGAAGCTGATGAAATAGACATATGCCAGGGTTAAAACAGGTGCGGGCAGATGGTGTTTTAGTGTCAGAGAAGTCAGAGAAAATGACCCCTGCTTAATAGGTGGAAGCCAGCTTGATAGGGACGGTCTTTGAAGGTGGTCTGCAAATATATGATATATATGATATATTTTACAGTTTATATTATTTTGTTTCTAGAAATGTCCTGGCAGCTAGACTTGCAGGTGCAAAGTCTTTGAATGATTTCATTGTGCCAAGAAAAGTATGAAGTTCTGTCTAGGGCAGTGTTGCTCAAGCAGGGTCCCTACAGGGGTTGCTAGGGGTTTCATGAAGCAATGAGCGATTTGTGGCCCTCAGGTCAGTTTAAGTTGCACCAATTATCTTTTTGGCTATCTGTAAGGGACATTATACAAAGAGAGAAATGAAAGGAATGAAAAAGGTAAGTTTTTTTAGGCACATTTACATAATCAAATAAAACTTAACTTTTAGTTTGCATAGGCTGAGGTTGTGGGTGATCTTAGTGGGGGTGAGCTCTTTCTGCAGCCTCTTGTAACTCTTTAATGACCAAGACAAACTGCAGTTCTTTCTTTTTGCATATCAAAGCACAGCTTGCTTCAGAAGTTAATGAATATATAGGCTCCATAAAGTTTTTTTTTTGTTTGTGATGAACTCACAGTGAGGATTTTATACAGTAACTGACACCACACTGCCTAATATTATGTTGAGACAAACATCTGTCCTTATTGTTTTTTTTAAAATAATGTACCTGTTCCAACTTGCATACCAATTCAACTTAAGAACAAACCTTTAATCGCTATCTCGTATGTAACCTGTATAGTAATTATAGCAGGAGTTAGAAAGGTGAAGAAACACTGGTCTATGGTATAATATTCTTCCTAGTGGGGTTCAGTTGTTGTGACCCAGGATTAGTGAATGTGTACAGGAATGAGCATGCAATTTTTTTAAAATTGAATTTGCCATAAAAAAGTACAACCATAGCACTTGATTGCCCATATCCTTAGCAGCTTAGGATGTTGCTTGGAGTGCATGCATTCGGATGAGGCACATCTGTTTTTTTTTCGGATGGTACTTTAGATTAGCAGTGACGTCATTCCGGAAGTGATGTTTTGTTACGGGATTTGCGTTCTGGCTTGAATCAGGTGGGTCATCTCTACAATTAATGCTTGCTCTGTTTATACCAGAGTGGTCTTTGAACATGCTGGCTGCCTATAAATCTCTCTGGTGACTCTATATTCCCCAAATCTTTCATGTGACCTTTTGTGCCCCATTCTCCTTGGAATGTTCCCTTTGGTGACACTATTCTTCTGGATAAACACCTTGTTAGTATTTTTATAACAACTGTCGGAATACAGTACCACTCCCTACAGTGGGTTTGGGCATTCTACACAACTGATAACTGGTAAGACCTTAATACTCCTAACGCCTAATGCTAATTAATGTTTACAGACTACAGTTTCCACCATATATAATATATGACTTTATAATTCAAACAGTATAGAGTTCTGGAAGATCTCTTTAAAACTCTCTTTGTTTTGTGATTAGGAGCCAAAACTGTTTTGATTGAAGGAAGGTCACCGTGCCATTGTGAGTGGATGTAAAGCAGCTTTAAAATTTTTGTTGGTTCTGAAGAGTGCTAAGCTTTGCAAGTTTATACAAATATCTCATAGAAATATGCAGATGTGTTACCTACGTGATATCTGTTCGCCTTAGACAAAAATTCATTATATATTTATCTCCATTTCATAGGTTATGATGTAAGACATAATTACTCTATGATGAATATCTGTAACATGCTTAGAACTACATGGGTTTCTGGTCTGAGCAAGCACAGGGATCTCTGTGAAACGTGTCACCATTGATTGAAGCCATTAAAGTGAGATATGTAGTTTGGGAAAAATTCTCCTAATCTGGATAAATATTGATATTGTTATTTTCACTTGATTTTTTTAACTATTGGATTTGTTATGTTGCTTATGTAAAATCAAAGTTGTACCAATAAAAATATTTGTATTTTACCTTTTTATAAATGTGGTATATATATATATATATATATATATATATATATATATAAACATTTTTTCTGACAGTTTTTTTCTGAACAAAAGCTGATTTCCTGAATTTGACCTGTCAAGTTTACAACTGTATAAGTCCACAGAGGAAACTTGTCCCAATTTAAAAAAAAAGATTATTCGAACAGCAAAAAAACTTGAATTTTTGTTACTCAAAATAAAGTAGTAATAGTCAGAAAATATGTTATAAATGCCACCTGCAATTTTTTTAATGAATTGTAAATACCTTATACATAGTCTTTGCACTAAAATTTTTGAGATGGTCAGGAGGGCTGTGGGAAGCATGTAGTTCTTCACTGAATCAATGTATGGTGAAGAAAACAATATTTTTAAAGCTGCCTGTCAACCTTTTAAGTTAAAAAGTTGATGGAGAAACATTGTTGATGAACTGATAAACCTCCCAGCTATTTTGGTAGCAATTTTTTTTTTTTGCAAAGATGTGCTGTTTTCTGCAGGGGCTCCAGAATGCAAGAAAACATGTTCAGTAGTAATAGCTAAAAGATTTGGAAACCAATCAGCATAATATTTTTTTCTTTATAAATTGATTAAAGGAAAAACATGACTGGTTTGTTTAGGTTGCCAAATATTGCATCTCTTTGCTGTTTCTCATATCATAGTAAATAAGTCTGTAAATGAAAAGATTGTTTCCATTGTGCAGATCCATTTTAATTACTGAACCACAATAAAAGGAGAAAGCTCTTTTTTCTTATCCTTCTTTGCTGTTCTAGTGAAGACAGTCAACTGAAAACTATATTATATTTCCTTCTAGTCCCTGGATGCTTTAATCTCAGCCGAGCCTGCAGTCTTATATCTGTGTGACCAGGTGTGTTCTTCTGGTTAATAACTGAAGACTGTACAGAACAAACATCATTTTTTAAAGCTCTGTGAAATACAGTAAAGCTTAGCTTACTTAACACTTCAGGCTTTTAGAAGGAAACAAGGAGAATTTTTTTTCAGCATGGATTAGATGAAAATCCGGGCTAGAATGAAGATATTGCAAAAGGTTTAGAAGATATATTATTGATTTTCAGCGGCAAGAAATTGCAAAAAAAAAAAACTTAGCTAAAGAATAGTGTTCTATAAGGCCGCTTTCACACTTGAAGAAAAAAACACAGTTAGCTGCAGCCAGGCGCATTGCAAATGGCGCTATGCAATGAGTTGCGGCAAACTGTACTACAGGTCAATGTGTTTGCATGCATTGCCCTTGCATTTGCAGTGGCAAAGCAGTTACTTCTTCTAGAAGCGTTAGGTTGCTTCCTCTTATCTGGCTGGAGCCAAATTATAACTGAACTTGCAGTACAACACTGAAGTCAGCTGCAAGTCTGTATTGGCCCTAAAACAGAATAAAATAATAAAAAAAAAAAAACAAATCTCGCTTATTGCCTGGGACCTGCTAAACAACTGGTGCCCAACCTTTTCTTACATCTGGGGTTTTCTGTTGACATTGAAATAAAATTTGCAGGTCACAATGCAAACAAACAATACAAGATGTATGTTTAAAACTAGAATTGTTTTATTTTAAAATGAAAGTTAACTGAAATGTTTCTAATTACTGTAACATACATGCACCATATAAAAGAGATGACAAATCAGTAATTTCTGCACTCATCATTTGCTGCTCATTTTATTAATGCAACATTTTGTTAATGAAAGATACAAAACTAAAAGCTATCATATGGTGCTGGCCGATCTTATATTGCTCCCCACTCACTATTCCTGTACCAAAGAGCAGAAACTACACCATACAATGCATCCTGTCAGTTACAGCGGGGCACTAACCTATTTTCTACCCCAATATCTCTGCAATGGATACTTCCAGAGAAATGCAGTTTCTGGAGAGATAGCTAAGGGGGACACGTTCTTACTACTACATCTTCAGGTCCCTTCATCTTCCGATTCCTGGGAAATTAGGGTTCACAGAAGGTAAGTGGCCAGATATGTGTGACAGGGTAGCATGGTATAATAGCTATAGTTTTTCGTATTTTGTGATGGTACCATAGTTCCCACTTGCAGTTACATTTCTCTTTTCTTACAGGAAAATTGGGGGTTCATAAAGTGTAAGGGGGTAGCTATGTGTGAAAGGGTAGAATGTTATAATAGGTATAACATTTTATTGGGGAAGGGGGGGTTTTCCTACTGGCCCCCACATTTTCAGTTGCCAACATCCTTCTGCTCAAGGAAAATTGGGGTTCACAAAAGGTAAGTGGCCAGCTAAGTATAACAGCACCCCACCAGCAACTCAGTCTCTCACACCGCAGCGTCTGCAGATTTGCCTCCAGGCAGCAGTGAGCGGTACTGAGTGTGTCCCCCTGAGCAGGGTTCTCTGGCATGAGAAAGGGGTAACTGCACAGCAGGAGAAATCAGAAGTTTAGATGCTCCATAAAATGTCCTTTCCCCAATTATCCCAGCAGGAGAATTTTAATTGGTATCTACATCATCAGGTTCTAGTAAACCCGAACCAAATGGTTAACATTCTGGTTGAATTTTATTATAACCCAAACAGAACCGGGACACTCATTTTTACATTGTACTTTGTGTGCAGAAGGGAGTAAAGATGAAGTAACAGCCTAAAGGTGTGTTTCAGAGTCACCAGATTACAGACAGGAGTGTTATAGACTTTGTACTATACCAACCTACAGTTAGGTCCATAAATATTGAGGAACTAAAGCCTTTTTTTTACACAATCACTTCATTTAAGGGGCTCAAAAAATTTGGACAATTGACTCAAAGGCTATTTCATGGGCAATTCCTTCATTATGTCATTATCAGTTAGGCAGATAAAATGCCTGGAGTTTATTTGAGCCAGGGGGGAGAAATTGCTACAATATTAGGAGTGGCAAAATTTACTGTCTGGTACATCATGAGAAAGAAACAAAGCACTGGTGAACTCAGCAACGCCAAAAGATCTGGACAACCATGGAAGACAACAGTGGTGGATGATCGCAGAATCATTTCCATGGTGAGGAGAAACCCTTCACAACAGCCAACCAAGCGAACAACACTCTCCAGGAAGTAGGCGTATCGATATCCAAGTCTACCATAAAGAGAAGACTGCATGAAAGTAAAACAGAGGGTGCACTGCAAGGTGCAAGACACTCATAAGCCTCAAGAATGGAAAGGCTAGATTGGACTTTGCTCAAAAACATCTAAAAAAGCCAGCACAAGTCTGGAAAAACATTCTGTGGACAGATGAAACCAAGATCAACCTTTACCAGAATGATGGCAAGAAAAACAGACAGTAGCAGCCGAATAAATTCTGAGGTGTTCAGAGACATACTGTCTGCTCATATCCAGCTAAATGCAGTCACAGTGATTGGGAGGCATTTCATAATACAGACGGAAAATGACCCCAAACATACAGCCAAAGCAACCCAGGAGTTTAATTAAGCAAAGACGTGGAATATTCTTGAATGGCCAAGTCAGTCACCTGATCTGAACCCAATTGAGCATGCATTTCACTTGTTAAAGACTAAACTTCGGACAGAAAGGCCCACAAACAAACAGCAACTGAAAGCCGCTGCAGTAAAGGCCTGGCAGAGCATTAAAAAGGAGGAAACCCAGTATCTGGTGATGTCCATGAGTTCAACACTACAGGCTGTCATTGCCAGCAAAGGGTTTTCAACCAAGTATAAGAAATGAACATTTTATTTTCAGCTTTCAATTTGTCCAATTACTTTTGAGCCCCTGAAATGAAGGGATTGTGTTAAAAGAATGTTTTAGTTCCTCACATTTTTATGCAATCTTTTTGTTCAACCCACTGACCTAAAGCTTAAAGTTTGCATTTCAACTGCATCTGAGTTGTTTCATTTAAAATGAATTGTGGGAATGTACAGAACCAAAATTAGAAAAAAGTTGTCTCTGTCCAAATATTTATGGACCTAACTGTATGTGTAAAAACTGAACTAATCAAATGGGGTATACTGCTTGTATGCATCTTAAGTTTCTTTATTTTCAGCATAATGCTAAATAAAACTAAATAAAACTAAATATCCTGTAATATGGGTTTGTGACAGAGTGCCACTAAGAAGGGCAGGGTAGGTGTTAAATAAAAGGGCTCCAGGGAAAACAGAGTAGATAGATCTGTGTAAGTTTCTAGGAAGAAACCTGGTTCTTTAGGGACCTGGAGCTGGCCAAGTGAGAGAAAGGGTGGGTTATTTGGCCCAGCCCAATCCTGACTGGGTTAATATGCACCTGCACTCAATTGTAGGGAGAGGAGGAAGTATTCAGCCAGAGGGATCCAAGCTGAGAGTGAGCAGTCAGAGGCTGGAGAGAGCCAGAGGGATGCCAGGCTGAGAGAGAGCCAGAGGGATCCAGGCTGAGAGAGAGCTAGAGTGGATGCCAGGCTGGGAGAGAGCCAGAGGGATCCAAGCTGAGAGTGAGCAGTCAGAGGCTGGAGAGAGCCAGAGGGATGCCAGGCTGAGAGAGAGCCAGAGTGGATTCCAGGCTGAGAGAGAGCTAGAGTGGATGCCAGGCTGGGAGAGAGCCAGAGGGATCCAAGCTGAGAGTGAGCAGTCAGAGGCTGGGGAGAGCCAGAGGGATGCCAGGCTGAGAGAGAGCCAGAGTGGATTACAGGCTGAGAGAGAGCGAGAGTGGATGCCAGGCTGGGAGAGAGCCAGAGGGATCCAGGCTGAGAGGGAGCTAGAGTGGATGCCAGGCTGGGAGAGAGCCAGAGGGATCCAGGCTGAGAGGGAGCTAGAGTGGATGCCAGGCTGGGAGAGAGCCAGAGGGATCCAAGCTGAGAGTTAGCAGTCAGAGGTTGGAGAGAGCCAGAGGGATGCCAGGCTGAGAGAGAGCCAGAGTGGATTACAGGCTGAGAGAGAGTGGATGCCAGGCTGGGAGAGAACCAGAGGGATCCAGGCTGAGAGAGTGATCAGCAAGAGGCTGAGTGAAGAGGATCAGCACTGTGTTGCAAGCTGGAGGGTTCTTAGGAGGCAGCTCAGTTAGTTCCCAGAGCTGTGAAGAAACAGAGCTCTGCCTTGCACCAGCAACGATTACATGTGGAACATGCTTTTTTTGTGATCTAAAGACTGCCTTGTATTGGTTATGCGTTAAACTACTTTACTGTTAGTCATAGAGGGACTATCTAAGTCAAGGGTCGGCAAAGTTGTATGGACACTAGGTCATTTATGAGTGGGCAGGAGTACACTAGGCTGGACCCGCACTAATGGCTCCGCCCACCGACAGGGAACGCCCCCTGAAGTGAAATTCCCCTCCTCCGTATGCATTGCAGAGGAGAGAGATTTACCTTCGGCCTTCCCCTATTTAATTAGGGGAGCCACTGCACGGGGGCGGCACTAGAGCTCTGGCGGCTCCGGTAGTTCCTAAAGCCAGGGAGTGTTAAGCCAGAACAAACTACTGGCTAGGCCGTATCTGGCCTAAAGGCCGGAGTTTGCCGACCCCTGATCTAAGTAAAGGTATGTAGTTGCTCAGCCGAGCCATTTTTTTTGTTTGTTTAAGTGCTATTAAATAGACAGGCAGGAGCCTGGTTTCAAATGCAACTTTAAAGTCTGCTGTCTTCTGACCCCGTTGCTACGGGTGATCTCACAGGTTATTCTTCTACCTTGCTCCTCAGTATAGCAGTAAATACTGTATATCCTATTGTAAGAATGATTCCACTTGCAGCAATTCTCTTACTTCTTGATGTGCTTTTCAAGGATCACTTTACCTTCCAATGAGGCAGAAATAACAAATGACAGTGATTACTTGCATTAAAAAGTCCTTCCACCTCTTCTATTTTATTATATCTTGCCTGACTCTGAATTGGTATTATGTCACATGTGACATTTTATTACTTCTATTCAGGATGTTGAGCTGTTATTAAAATATTTTTAGCACCTTGCATAATACTTATCCTTGGAAGCAGAGATGTTTTATATCCATTGTGTTCCAGCTATTGTATTACATAATGCTTTTCACCCAATTGTTTACAAGCTCATACTTGAACTCCTGGCAAACTGCATAGGGAATACTGTGTATTAAATCTGTAATATAGGGTTATGATTCAGGTTAATTACCAGTTTGCTGCCATTATTTTTGTTTAGAAATTGATTTTGTTTTATGCATGTTTTAGTATTTGTAGAAGAATAAGTTTTATTACATTTTAACCACCTGAGCGTTACACTGAGGTCTAGATTTCTGTACCAAAAGTAATCCACTGTTTTTCTTGAATTTTTTTTTTTAAATTGTAGACCTGTAACTTACAGAAATATGTCCGAACAAGGGTTCTAGTAGATAATATGAATATAAAAAATGTATTTACTTTTATTTTATTTTTTTGTATTTTTTTGTATTGGATTGGATACTGGAGTTTGTATTCAATCCAATACAAAATGAGCGTTTGAATTTACCAGTTATGTACTTTGTATTAATTTTATATTATTTTGTATTGGATTGGATACGTAAGTTTGTATCCAATCAAATACAAAATATAAATTTGAATTTCCAAGTTATTTACCTTTATTTTATTTTTTTTTATTTTTTGTATTGGATTGGATATGGGAGTTTGTATTCAATCCAATACAAAATGACAGTTTGAATTTACCAGTTATATACTTTGTAATTATTTGAATTATTTTGTATTGGATTGAATACAGGAGTTTGTATTCAATCCAATACAAAATGTTTGAATGAGTTTCAATTTGAATTTCCCGCACACGCGCCGATGTCATCACGCACGCAGGGAGGAGCCGTCCGTTTTTTTTTTTCTCTGCCGGACGGCTTCCCGCTTCAGAGATCATCCGGCGCTGGAAGAAGAAGGACGTGGACGATCAGCGGGACCAGGTAAGAAGCCGGCCGGCATCTTGTGTTCCGCCGGCCGGCTTCTTACTGGTCCCGCTGGCACCCGACAAAGGACACCCGACGCTGGAGAGGGAGATCGGCGGACGACAATCGACGGAGGACGACGCTGGAACACGAACACGACGGTGGATGAGCACAGCGGGACCAGGTAAGTAAGGATGGGAAAAAACTCGGGGTTAACCATCCTAGCCATTTTTTTTTGCCCGTACGAAGGTCGGGCTTAACGGCTAGGAGGTTAATAAATGTATACAAGGAAATAAAGATTTGTTTAGACTGATAGTTCTGATGTACTGCATGATGCATGTATACAGTACTATGAATACATATAAATACTGTTAACTATGGATTGTAAAGTACTCCAGGGATGAGACATGGTTGGTAGATTTATCTTCCTGTGGTGTATGCTATGGACCTTTTAAAGTTAACCTTCCACTGAGAGACGATGTACACACTGCACATTTATGAAATCATCCTAAAGAATGTTGATTACCCAAATGGAAAGCTCATTTTTTGTTTCAAATGTTTCAATCAAAACATGAAAAAAAATCATTAATAGTTTTAGCAAGTACTATGGATTGCTTTCAGAAAAAGCTAGATGCTTTTTCTTTTTTTATAAAGTAAAAATAATAGAGACTGTTGATCCAGGGAACATCCAATTGCCTAACGGGATCATGAAGGAATTATTTTCCCGTTGGAGCAAATTTAACCAGGGTTTTTTTCCCTATCTCTGGATCAACTATGTCCATAGGGTTTTTATCTGGAATATGTTTTTTTCCCTAGTGATTACACTTGATGGACTTATGTCTTTTTCCAATCTGACTATGTAACTATATTTCGGGAAGTATTAAAGGCAGATGATCAGAACACCAACCAGGTCAGGTCGAGGCAGTTTACATAATCTCTCAGGGAACAGTCTACTTTAACTGGACAAGAAAGGCATTTGTAAAAGTTAAACTGTAATGTCCAAGGGAAACGTGTATCTTGAATGCACTCATCAGAGGTTAGCCCACCAAACCTGCATTACAAGGTATGTTTTTTGGCAAGCTCAATTGATGAAGAAAAGCCAAAGTGTTGCTTGAGCTGAAGATACATTGTAAAAAAAAGCAGGACTTTTTTTGAAAGCCAAATATATCCTAGCCAGCAGTTACCTTTTGTGTAAGGGTGGCCCTGCTGCAGGGGTATTTCACCCATTACTGGTGTTCAGCTTTGACTTTTTGTTAAAAGTCAGCAATTAGGCCCCCTTCTCAGACTATAGCTAATCCCATTGTGGTTATTGATACATGCATGCTGCCTTACAGAGAGTACAGTTTTGTAATGTTCTACTTTTGTTGGAACTTTAGGACAATTACCAAAATTTCCAATAATTGACGTTGTTTAGCTGCTGTCTCTTCCCCCTTGCAGTTTTTTTATTGGTTATTTTTTTTTATATTTTCATTCATGTTTATCCATTTTATTAACAAACACATGTTGATGCTGCCTAATTTTGCCTGGGTATTCAGGCTTTATTGACATGTGGGCACAAATGGGTAATTATAGACATATTCTAAATATCTCTGCAACACTCAGAAAAAAATATTTTTTTTTTTTTTGTAATCAAAATACACAGCTAAATGTGTCAAAAAATGTTAAATACTTTCAAAAGATTCCAAAAAAATAATGTACAAAAAAGCCCAACATCATCACAATACATGATCTATTATACAAATAATTTGGTAGTGAAACGTCGTCTTTATAGGATTACATGTAACTTGTAGTGATACACTGATACATTTTTTAGCTGCTCCACTAATTTAGAACAGCAACTTTACATCATAGAACATCATGGATATTTGTCAGACAGCAAAGGCATAGAAAAAATAAAAATAAAACACTAATGATAGGCACTTTACCGAAAAAAGAAAAAGAAAAACACATAGTGAATATGAAAACAGAGGACATGCAAAAATTGCGCCTAAATAATCCCTATCATTTATCATATCTCTATCATTTTTAGTTTCCCTCCCTTACCTACTATTAGCTTTAGTAACACCAGACACTAAATGAAACTATACTTAAAATGGAACTAAAGGACAAGTAGCGGCTAAAGCTCTTCCCATAATACTAATGTCAAAGAAATTTTAACATAACAGACAAGATGAATGTTAGTAATATTTATTTCTGTAGGCAGCATGCAGGAAGACGGGTTCTAATGACAGTCTCACAGACAGTTACATTTCAAAGCATTTTTCTAAGTAAGGATATAGATAGGACATAAAGTCGCTTATGCCAAAAGTTTTACCAACAAGTTGCTATGTGAATTTAGGAAAAAATAAATAAGTCTTCTATGAACATCTTGTGTTTTGGCTTCAAACTATTATATAGCTCAACAGAGTTCGATTCTGCAGTTATTTGGTCGAATAGTCCGATATTTTTCGGGTGATCGAACGCCGAATTCGAACACCATTAAAGTCTATGGGGGGGGGGGGAGATTCCGTTTTTTCCGAGAACGCTCCCCCGTTTTTTTCGAGAACGCTTCCCTGAATGCTTTTGCAGCCCTAGCATAACTGTATTATGTGTTCTTGGATAGAGAATCTCTATCCAAGAACACATACCAAACAGCAGTTCGTCTGCAGTCACAGTAAATTGGAAGCACTCGCGTGCCTCCTCCCACCAGATGTGCTCGCAAAGTTCCCACGGTCAATGGGACCATGGGAACTGAACAGCAGATGAACTCTCAATGGAGAAACTCCATTGAGAGTTCATCTGCAGTCACAGCTGATTCAAAACGTGTTCCTCCTATCAGCTGTAACCACAAGTTCCCACGCTCCCCCGGGCTGTACTTATCAAGTATAGTACAGCCTACAGCCCGGTGAGCATGGGAACTAAACTCAGAGAAGCTCCAATGAGAGTTCATCTGGAGTTTGCCATTTCTTTTTTTTAAACACAAATTTGTATAGTCGAATCCCGTGTTTTTCGGGTCTCGTCTGTCCGAATTTGAACCGTCATTTTCAGGTCGAATATAGGGACAACTCGAATTCGAACACCAACCCTACATAATAGTATGCCTCAGAAAGGCCCAATAATTTATTACAGTTACAAAGTAACTTTATGTATTTGAGTGTAAACCAGAATTTTTTTTTTTAATCTGAAAATGTCACTAGAAAACAGAATCTCATTTTATTTCATTTTTCATCTGAGACATTATTAGAGTTTGTTAAACACATTGGCCCTGATTTATTAAATTTCTCCAAGGCTGGAGAAAATACACTTTCAAAAGTGAAGCTGGATGATCCAGAATGATTTTTTTTTTAAATTTTGCTAGCAAATATTTTGAATCCTGGACCAGATGCTTTTCAGGTTTGCTGAATCACCCAGCTTCACTTCTGAAAGTATTCTCTCCAGCCTTGGAGAGCTTTCATAAATCAGGGCCATTACATGAGGACAACGTGCCATCTACTGCTGTCCAACAATTATGCACATAAAGATCAATTCAGAGAAAACGACTTATTATAACCAACTCAAAAGTAAAAACATTTTAGTTTCAACAAATTTTTAATAAAGTATAGCAATAGTATACAAAACAGTTTATAAATTAATTGATCTTCAGGGCAATGCAAAAACAGATAACAACAGCAAAAAACTGACCATAACAATTACCATTCTTTTTAGGTTACAAAGTGTACCAGTTCCATCAGAGCTTGTTTTGCAATGGAAGGAGCTAAAGCCAAATGGACAGATAACATTCAGGCAGCAGGGTTATCAGTCTTTATCAATAATCATTAGGCATAAAATGATTAGCAGGAAATGTTTAATGTCCTCCACAAACTCATCAACCTAGTCAGGTGTAGGCTATGGCTCCAGGTCCACATTACATGTAGTCCCTGGGTTAAGGACATCCGACATACGGACACCTCCTAAATACTTGCAGAAGAAATGTTTTGCTAAACACAGCTGAGGTTGTGGGTGATCTTAGGGACTGAGCTCTTTCTGCAGCCTCTTGTAACTCTTTAATGACCAAGACAAACTCTGCAGTTCTTTCTTTTTGCATATCAAAGCACAGCTTGCTCCAGAAGTTCATGAATGTCTAGGCTCCATAAAGATTTTTTTTTTGCTTTGTTTTTGATTAACTCACAGTGAAGATTTTATACAGTAACTGACACCATGCTACCTAATAATATGTTGAGACACATCTGTCCTAATTGCATTTAATAAAATATTGTACCTGTTCTGAACTTACATACAGAGTCAACTTAAGAACAAGCCTACAGGATCTATCTTGTATGTAACCCGGGGACCACCTGTACATGCTGATTTGAAGTTTCTCTAACACTTTAACCACATGTAGCTTTAAGTCTTGCATATGGTTTTAATAAATGTAAAGCTCAATTAATTCAGTCATTTTCCACATTTTGCGAGAGCATAATGCAAACTGCATTAAGTTCTTTTATGTAAAGAACTGTATTAGGTCCAAGTCATAACTAAACTTTCTGAGTTATTCACACTTTCAGGAAGTACATTTTCTAAAGCCAGCAAAGTAATGGTTTAATCTGCTAGCCAGCTGGATATGTAAGTGAAGAGGAAGCAAAATGAGTGACAGTAAAACATCCAAATAAGCGAGAGATTCTGTCCAAGAGATAAAAATGGAATAAACAATGTCCTTCAATTATTCACTGAGAAAAGCAATATAACAAGTTACTGACACCCAGCCGGGAGCCAGCTCTGCCATACACTTAATGACGTAGGAGCAGATCTCAGATCAGTACATCTCAAGTTATGTGAATTCTGGCCAACTTGAAACAGTACTAATGAATGATCTCAATATAACATCTCTTATCACCAAACATATTATACAGTACACAAATAATAGTATTTCAGAGTAAGTCTAAGAAAATGTAAGAAAATAAATCAATTTGGTCTAATATATATATATATATATATATATATATATATATATATATATATATATTATACTGTAGCTTTGGAACATATTCAGATCCCCTTCGATTTTTGTAAAATTTTGTTATGTTGCTGCCTGATGTTACAGTCGCTCAATTTCTCTTTCTTTTCTCATTAATCTACACCCAGTACCCCAAAATGACAAAAAAGTAAAACAGAATTTTGGACAATTTTGTAAATTTAATAAAAGAAAAAACTGAAATATCATATTTACATAAGTATTCAGACCCCTTACTTAGTTCTTAGTGAAAGCACTATTTGGCAGCAATTCCTGCCTCGAGTCTTTTTGAGTATGATAGATCGAGCTTTGCACACCTGGATTGGGGGATTTTCTACCATTCTTCTTTGCAAGCTCTCTCAAGCTTAATCAAGTTGGATGGGGACTGTCGGTGAACGGACATATTTAGGTCTTTCTAGAGATGTTCGATAGGAATCAAGTCAGTGCTAGGGCTGGGCTACTCTAGGACATTCACAGAGTTGTCCCTAGGCCACTCCTGTTTTGTCTTCACTGAGTGCTTTGGGAGATTGACTTGTTGGAAGGAGAACCTTTGGCCCAGTCTGAGGTCCTGAGCACTGTGGACTTGGCTCAGTTTAGCTTTTCCTCAACCCTGACTAGTCTTCAAGTTCCCAAAGCACCCCCACAAGTGGGATGTGGTAGGAAAACCAATGGGGCAATGTGGTAGGAAACCCAGTGGGGCAATGTTGCTGTCACCAACATAAGTTTTTGAGTTGATTATGTTGGGTCATTTGCTGCTAAATAATTTTTGTGCATTATCGTTTGCCACTAACAGATTTTGTCTTCATGTAAAGTGTGTAACAAATTCCAATAATGTCTCAATAGGCAAAAGTTTGTTTTACACTTTACATGGGGACACTAATCCATCTACTGGTGGTGTGAACTGAGTATAAACTATATTAATTTTTTTAATGGCATTTTAAAGGGAAAAATATTAGTTTATACTTGAGTATAAGTATATATACAGCATATAATGTTAAATACTGTTAGTGCCTGTTTAATGCTGCCTTGTATCAAATTCCAATAACCCACTGGGTTTCCTACCACATCCCAATAACATTTCTGGGCTTAGAGTTTGTCATTGAGATTAAACTATGGTAGGGATAACGGTAGCCCCTTTGAGGTACAACTGGTGACAGGATTATGGATGCTTTAAACGCATGACCCATGTAATGTGTTGGTGATTTATAAATACACAATAATGGTGTTAGAAATATTAGTAAAACTAGTAAAGGCAAACTAATATGGATACATTTATTTACAATATATGATTTAAATGTCATTTAAATATTAAGTAATTTTTTTATTTACATTTTACCTTTCCAGTTTATGCTTCTTGGTAAAACTGTCAGTTTTCATTGTACTTATGTCATTTCTCAACTGATCGCTCAACTCCTCAAATGGCTGTGGTCATAGCAGGTCACGTGCAGCACCATTACAACTACAAAACTAAAAAACATTTTTGGCAGACAAGTGGATTTGCAGTATGCATCTACTAATTTGGAGACATGTGCTTTCTTCACTGTAGTTTCATATACTGTATAGAGTACAGTCAATATGCCTCTAGCAGTTTATCTGCATTGAATACATAAATGCAGAGCAACACAGAAATCATAATTTGGGGAAGTAGGCTTCCATGGTCTTTACTGTGCAGATGTGGGCAAGCTGAATGTAAACAGAATGCTGGGGGCATGGCATAAACCTATTAAAGAACAGAAAAATAAAAGGCATAAAGCCTCCTATTGACCTCTGATGGGCATCAGAGAATTGTCACCGGAAAGGATATTTTGTGAATATTTACATGAATGAACAACCATTGTACACACAGCGCCAATCTGTTCTATAGGAGAGGGAGGACGAAAAATCAACACCCTGCATAGCAGTAAACAGCAGTCATTCCTAATAAAACAAGTGATTTTTTTTCCTAGTATTGTAATTATCCACTTTGCTAAGTGAACAGCCAAAACACCTAATCACCAGTAAGTAAACCCTGGAACACTGTACAGAGTTGACAAAATTAGGGACAAAGACCCAAAATGTTTAGATCAAGTTGAACAATTCAAGGAAACTCTTTCAAATATTTAAAAGATGTATGTGAACTTGCAATATGGTCAATAGTGAAAGTGAAATAGTCGAAAGTGGAAGTGAAATAATCTTTATCTGTGGACATGTGAAGTAAATGTAATGAATGCTAAATTTATAGTTTGTAATAATAAATGAACTATACCCTAATGTTATGTTAACTTATGACTTCAGCTGTAATTTCCATTTAGTTTTGCACTGACCTTGCACAAGAATTATGTAATTGTATCACAGTAAATGTATCTGTGCCATTTAATCGGAAAGTACACTAAGTACTTCTATTAAGTGACATTACATTGCTATATTCAAAAGTATGCATTTTACTTTGCATTTGAATATCCTATATAAAGTTATAATTTAAATAAGTTTTTTTATGTCCTGATGATAACAATGGAAGAAAAAATGTGCAAAACCACAACACATTTGTTTTTTCTTTTAAGAATGTAGAAATAGGAGCCTGAAAGATATTAAAGGTAAACAAGTACTCTTGAACAACTCAAATAAATATGGTGTATACCATAGCAATTAGGTTTGAAAGCAGATAACCATAAACTACAAATTACTTACACCGCTGAAATACATATGCAGATTTTTGTGGTCTTTGCAGACTTATACAATTGGAATGCACTTTCTAATTAACAGGATTCCCTGCTTATCACATATATTTACATACCAATATCCTAGGAAACTAAAAAGGTATTCAAATCTAGTTCCCCTTGACATTCGGTTTCCCCTAGGACAACAAATGCAGGTTTACCTATCATATCCTTTGCTTCCCTTGCAGCCCGCATGTCTCTCTTCCCATCCTCTCTCTGATGCTGTGGACTGTGGGCAAGTCCTGGGCATCCTCAGTAACTGTAGAATTCAAATTTTCTTACACCGGTAGTAAATATTTATTCATTGACAAGATAATTGAGACAAGATAATACTGAGACATAGGCTAGGGTCACCATTCCCTGTCAATGCCTCCTAAATGTACTATGACAGCCATTCTCAACCAGATTTCTACAGAACCCTGAAGTTTCCTAATCTGTCATTCATCGATCCTCCATTTGATGATGCTAAAATAGATTTGGTACCATTGGCACTTGGTAGATCAAGCTGTATGACAAGTACAATCTTAATTTTCTATACAGGTGTTATATTTACCAATTAGTATTTTAGCCCACTGGTATTTTTGGCTTGTTTGCCCAAGTATTTAGTTTTAGCAAGGCGTTCTCCTGAAACCCTAAATAATTCCTTTTAGGTGGGATTCCAAAGACCTGAAAATTATAATAAGGAGAATGGCTGCAACATGCAGTAGAAGCAAATACAAGCATGCAGCATTTCATTAAATTCGCCCCATGCATTGCAGTGTGTTGTGTTCCTAACAAAACCATGTACAGTTTTTGATACATTTAGGTTCATAGCAAGCCCATTTATAATGAAGATTTACTTTCACTAAAGGATACATATCTATTCTTAACAATACGAGCACTGTGTGGTAAAAGAAAGGGCCACAATAGTGCTTACATAGTGTGTAATGAGTAATGTGTTGCACCTACAGAGTAGTACATCTGACATGTGATGACCCTATGTTGAAAAAGTGAAGGAGGTGTTGACCCTTGCGGTTTATGTTGTTTGGGGGAGCTTGCAAGGAGCTGACATTGTACCAGAGGCAGGCTGGTGCAGCTGAGAGCAATATTATAAAGCAGAAGGGGGCCTCCCCATAAGTTTGTATAATGGGTAGAATGACTGCCTTCACGGACCTGCAACCACATTGGGGGGGTGGGGGGGGCTGGTGTTATTTTGTTTGAATTGGAAATCAGGTTAAGAAGGTTGGGTAGGTAATGGAAGTGGGTAATTTATGTCTGCTTTTGTTTATCAATAATTGTTTACAATAAACAATTGTCATAACCATTTGACCCACAGTTGGGTGTCCCAGTATTTATTGGGGTTTAGGAGAGGCGAGTAAGGTGGTGACAGTTGTTAAGGTGGGGGCGAACATTTTTTTAAATTATATTATTATTAAACATATATACATATAAATATAGAGCCAACATATTACGCAGCGCTGTACATTAAATAGGGGTTGCAAATGACAGACAGATAAAGATAGTAACACAAAAGGAGGAGAGGACCCTGGGGGTAGCAGCACACCATAGGAGGGGGATATATAGAATGGTGGGTAAGAAGTGAGGGTTTTAGAAGATAGAAGAAGAGGGTAGGCAAGTTTGAAAAGATGGGTTTTGAGTGCTCTTTTAAATGAGCAGAAAGTAGAAGCTAGCCGAATAAGACATGGAAGACCATTCCAGAGAGTTGGGGCAGCTCATGAAAAGTCTTGAAGTCATGCGGTGGCAAGGTTATGAGTGATGAAGTCATTAGAAGGTCATTGGAGGAGCCAAGAGAGCAGCTAGGAGGAGGAGAGGACCCTGCCCAGAAGAGCTTACAATCTATGAGGTGGTGGAAGCAGAACTCAAAAGAAGGAAGGATATGAAATGTGGGGCAGCTCTAGAGAAGTCTTGGAGTTGTGCGTGTGATGAGTTTATGAGTGAAGAAGTCATTAGTAGGTCATTAGAGGGAAAAAAACGGCTAGGGGAGTATTTTTCTATCAAGTCAGAAAGGTAAGTGGGACAGGAACCGTGAAGAGATTTGAAGGCAAAGCACTGGAGTTTGTATTTGATTCTAAGATGAAATGGAGGCCAATGAAGAGAACTACAAAGAGATGCAGCGGAAGAAGAGCGGTGGGAAGGAAAGATGAGTCTGGCTGCAGCATTCATAATAGATTGTAGAGAAGAGAGTCGGGTTATAGGAATACCAGAGAGGGGAAGGTTACTGTAGTCCAGACAAGAGATGATATGAGCATGTACAGGGAGTTTGGTGGCCTCTGTGAACAGGTAGGGTGGATTTTGGAAATGTTGCGCAGATGGAAGTGACAGGTGAAACATCTGAGCTGCATCAGTGATAGAGACAGGCTTTATTTTTAACTAACAAAATATGTTATTCTTCTAATGTTACATCCAAGCACAAAAAGCAGACAGAGCCAAATAATGTTTCTCTATACATAGATCACTTTGTATTTTTGTAATTTGCCTAAAGTTTTACCAGTCTGCCCATGCACCATAAGGAGTGAGCTAGTTTTCAAAGAGCTCCCGATCCGACCGGCTGAACAGCACATATACCGAGCTTGACGGGCTGCCTCCCCGACAGGATGGGACGCAGACAAACTCCACAAACACCCCAGACCAGTCAGAGGACTCACCCATAGTTATAGAAAGGATCCATAGGGCATTGGGGCCTAGACCACAGGATCCTGAGAAACATAGAGATGTTAATTGCAAGCTTGCATCCTTTCACTTGAAGGAGGAGATTTTGCGAGCGGCTCGCACGCAATCGGAGATATCATTCAACAAAGCTGAGGTCATGCTGTTACTAGATTTACCCCGCCACACCCTGGGGCTTCGCAGGGCGATGCCACCCTTACTGGAAGTATTCAGGCATCATGGGATTAGATACCGTTGGGGCTTTCCCTTTCACCTGGTGGCGAGCAAGAGCGGTGAAACGGCAGCACTACTAGCAACACTGGCCTTACCCCAAGTCTCTCTCCTTGATTGGCCTAAAGGCCCAGTTACATCACCGGGACAATATATCAATCGGGACCACCAGTTTTTGCAAGCCACTCTGAAGATTTGGGAGAAGTGGAGTGGGCACAAAACTCTTTCTCCTGAACCCAGTCCTTTGATGCCGGTGCTGGGCAACCCCGAGTTTTCCCCAGGTGTGGGAGGGAACGTTTTCCAAAGGTTGTGGTAGGAGGATAAAACAAGGTTTCAAGATTTTGTTAAGAGTGATGGCTGGTATTCCCTGGTCGAGCTACAGAGTGCGGCTTTACCTTTTTGGCTAAATTTCTGGGGGGCAGCACAGCTGTAGCATTTCCCTAGATCCAAGCCCGGGCCCTCTGATGTGGCGATGTGCAGGTGGAGGTGGAGTTCGTCATGTTTTATCCCAGATTTACTTCATGCTAAACGACCCCCAGGAGTTGGATACCCTGATCTTTTTGCGAGCTTGGGAAAGGGATCTGGATATTAAACTTTCAACAGCACAGAGGCAGAGAGTGATTCTATCTGCCCATAAGGGGTACCATAAACAGTAACATGCAGGAGATTGGTTAGAAAATAATGACTGGCTGGTATAGAGTGCCGGATAAATTGCATGCTATGTTTCTGTCTGAGTCTGACAGATGCTGGAGATGTGGTGAGCACAAAGGAGGATGTTACATTATTTTGGCCGTGCCCGAAGTTAAGGGCCAATTGGGAGGGGGTCAGAGAAGTATGTCAAAAAATGGCACTCAGGCATGTCCCTGATGATCCAGCCTTCTTTATATTACATCTTAATGAGTGGCCCCAGAACCTCTATAATAGATCTTTGGTGAAGTATTTGGTAACAGCGGCCAAGGCCTGTGTCCCCAGACACAGGGAAATGTTGGAAATGCTTTTTAAAAACAAAATAAAAATAAAGTGTTTAAAAAAAGAAATAGTACCTATGACTTGATGAGATATTTTGTTATTCTTAATATGTATTTCATTATTATAGTTGGAAAATATAAGATACAAGATCTAGGCACTCTGGGTATTTGATGTATTCTATGTGGTTCTTTTTACATTACCGATCTTCAAATCCAAAATCCCCATACAGTTGTAGTGTGTAGAGTGAGTTAAGCAGATTTGTTGAAACAGCAGATAACTTTTTCTTACTTGTACATAATTAACACAATCTTGCAAACATCTCAGGAAGGAAGATATATAATTTCAGCCTGTTATACACAGGTTGCTAGTCTGTATTGATTTCTTGCCTAACTTCTTCTGGAGTCTAGCAAAACATAATTGATTGCAATATTGTTTCGGTTAATGATATTTTATTTATCCTGCTGTGTAATCCTCTTGTTGAATATTATATCTCTCTTCCCCATAGAGGGGCTGCAATGCTAAAATGATGTGCAGTGGTTCCTGGAAAAGTAATTGGTTTCATGTTGCAGAGCTTCGGTGGTAATATGTGAAATGGATTGTGAAAGGCTGTAAGAATGAATTACAACATTATAGGTATAAAAGTGTAAAAAAATGTTCTTATAATTTGTCTACTTCTTTTTGCTTTGACTAAATCTGCAGTAATGACACTACCAATATTTCTTAAAGCAGATTTTCCATGATGTTCCAATAAAAATGGAAGATGTCTACACTGGCTGGGCCCTTTTGCCCATTGAATCCCTGTACTGTATGTATGTGAAAAGGGGTAAATGAAGAACTAAACATACCTCAAACAATAGGCAAACACATAGGGCAGAGAAAGAGGGGACCCTGCCAAATAGAGCTTACAATCGGTTGGGGAGAGTTATACAAAATAGAAATAAGGTATGGAAAGGTTGCTGATTAAGTTAGGAGGCAGATAATAATGTGTTGGCAGATTTGAAAAGGTGGGTTTTTACCTTTCCCTGTTCTCTGCGGTGCCTAGGCAAAGAGATGTTATAATCTTCCCATTAAGATTTCTTTGGAACATGCAGTAGATGAAATGTCATGAGAAGATGTAAGATTTTGCCTGCTCTGCATTGAATCTTCCTGAAAGGACAGAGATATAGGGGTACAGTACATCATATTTCTAATTGCTTTTCCTTTTTAAGGCCTTTTTCCTAGATAGGGACCTTCTGGTCAATGTAAGTGAACTTTTTATTTAAGTGTTAGATCAGTTTCTTAAAAGGCAATTTTAAACAACAAGTAAAATCAATCATTACTAATGCTAGCTTGTACAGCTAATGAAAGTTATCAACTTTACCCCCCCCCCCCCCCCCACACACACACACACACACACAAACATACATCTAAACGAGGGCAGACATCCCCTCTGAAATTTGAAGTTAATGCAGAAAGATAAAGGAGGTTTAAAACAGATGTTTGGCTATGAGAAACATGTTAGTCTTGTAAACTATTTGGTATCAAAGATTCTCTGAGTGAAAATAAAACTAAACTACTCTTCAGGAAATCTATGCAACTTAAAGTTTTTATTCTTAATTTTGACTGAACTATACCCTTCATATACAATAAAAAAAGTTTACAAAATAAATACTATTCCTTATACCTTGTATGCATTGAATAAAAACAGAATTAATGGCAGAGACACACCACAATGTTTAAATACTGTGATGTTTCTCTGATGCTAAAGCTGCTGTAGCCACTTCTGGATGACCATTAGAAATGGAATGATGCCATTTAGCAATCCCCATAGGCTTTAGCAGTAGTTAATCCTAAAATGTATCTTTCGATACTGCCAATTTGCCTATTAGTGATACTCTGAATTGATGTTGCCACCTCCTGAAGGCTCTGACTTTATTCATTTCATTAGCAAGTCCATGGGAATCCATATATGACCCAATCTCCCAGCTCCACTGTTGGCCATAGATAAAAAGCCAGACTATGGATTTATATATGTCCCCTATAAACGTTTTCAGTTGATTCTTTGCAAGCACAATATATATTCCTAATATCAATTACTTTTAATACACTAGGTCCATGCACCTTGTGTGTTTGCTATCTGAGTTTCGCCTGTCTGTGCTTGCACGGGGTTGACAGCACATAGCCAATCAATACTGTTACATGTAGTATCCATATGCAGACTTATTAAGAAGTTTATTCACTCCTGGTGGCTGAAAGAAGCATTGGAACAGTAAAAGTAAGGTAAGAATGTACCGCTGGTGGTGTTGATTAAATCAGATCCTTTGTTGCTTTGAATAGACAAGGCACACATTTTGCATTACCAGTTTAAAGTAAGATCTATTTTTGTAGATCTTTTTAGACTATACTTGGTATGAAACCGGTGAGTTGGGCTACAACCCTATGTTCTCTACAGAAAGAACAAACTAACAATACAATTTAATGATTGATGGATACAATATGTCATTTTTATTGTTTTTTTTTTTTTTTTGCTTTCATAATTCAAAGGTTTTTTTCCTTCAAGGTCAAAGAGGAAGTAAATCAATGGGGAAATTTTAAGTTAGAAGTGATAATACCTGCAGATCTCCAAAATCTGCCCCTACCTGTCCCCAAGGACCACTAAACTTCTTGTACATACTCTTATCATCTCTCCTGTAGACTACTGTAACATCCCCCTCTCTGATATTCCATTATCTGGACTTTTTCCTCTACAATCTATTTTAAAATGGTGCAGCCAGACATATCCATCCTTCCCACCACTCCTCTTCTGCTGCCTCTCTTTGTAGTTGTAGCAGGAATGGTGAGGCCTTCTGATTATTCCACTGGACAGCCACCTAGAAGTACATTTTTTTAGCAAGTCAAATACAAAAACATTGAATACTGAATAAATGTGTTGTGGATGTACAGGTGGATTTGTGTAAACTGTCTGGTCTGTGCCCTTGTGAACATCTTGTGTCCTCCTTCCCACACTACGTTGGGGTGGGAGTGACCTGATAAGAAGAAAGTTATGGCTGTTATGCCCCGATGGCTCATGAGAAAGAAAGCAACTGGCAATATACAAAATATATTTTCATACTAACAACTGCAAGTTTTTTTTCATATTATAATGTAACAAGGAGGTTTGGTCAAAGTGAGCTAGCATGTAACGAGTTGATTTGTTGAGTTCAGTGTATAATTGTTAACTCCAGATATCATAGAATTGCTGACACTGACATTTTCCAGATATGTGTAAAGAAATGCCAGCTTCTCCCTGCCTGACTCTTCCTAGTTAGAGAATATGAAAATGGGCACTCCTTGGGGTAAACCAAGTCATGTGATCTTGCTGATGGAACTGTAACTGTTTTGGACCATTGTATGCATCCAATAAAGATAAATACTAACTTTTAATGAAGCAGTTCCTGAGTGTTTTGTGTTGTTCTTTAACCTTCCAGACACTTGTAGTCCCACAAATACTTCCACCTTGTTACAGTAGTTCTTTTCATTGGCTTCCATTTCACTTTAGAATCAGTTTCAAGTTCCTGTGCTTTGCCTTCGAATCTCTCCACAGTTCTTGTCCCACTTACCTTTCTGACCTGATTACCTTTCTGACCTTACCTTTCTGACCTGATCTGACCTGACTTCCTCACTCATAAACTCATCACATGCACAACTCCAAGACTTCTCTAGAGCTGCCCCACATTTCATATCCTCCATTCTATTGGTTGCTGCTTCCACTACCTCATAGATTGTAAGCTCCTCTGGGCAGGGTCTTCTCCTCCTCCCGTGTTATTGTCTGTCATTTGCAACCACTATTTATTGCACAGCACTGCGTAATATGTTGGCGCTAAATTTATTAATAATAATAATAATAATAACAATGCATCCTAGTGGAGAATTATACTCAAAAAACAAAGAACCACATACTCTTGTATGACAGTCTCAACAAATAGCAGTTACTATGTAATGCACAAGCCTTAAAAAGTGAACAGAAAAAACTTCCCCTGGCCAAATCATTTTTCATTTGTGTCCCACATGGCTGCCATCCAGATACAGTGGGTGGGTTTGAGCATCAGTGCCAGTACTGCCAATCCAGAAGATGGTGGGCGGGAATAGGTGAGGCCAGTTGCTGATTGACAAGCTAAAGGCTTGTGACCTTGCAGTTACAATGCTGATAGCTACTCCATCTCACGGCCACCATCCGGGGGCGAGAGGGGCAAGGGGTATTTCTTTACTGGGCCCCAATTAAAAGAACTAGACTTTTGCAATGGAGGGAAGGGCACAATACGTTTACTTAGTATGGGGCCCAGAAATTTGGAAAGGCTTCCCTGCTCTCTCTGTTACCTTTTTATTCACTGTATACCAGTCACAGCATACCAGAGAATAGACGTGGCTTCACTGCTGTGAATTTAGGAGCAGTACAGCATCATTGCCACTCAATCACAAAAAAGCTGCATTAAGTAGACTTCAATGGCAGGGCCAACAGGTATTTGTGGGGCTTTCCAGAGGAGTAAAAGAACAATGTATGGGCAGTTGTTTTAATAAAAAAAATCACATATATTCTTTGATGGAAAATAATTCTGTTTTTACTGGTTAATACATCGAAAAAGCTAATTGTGTTTCTGTTTGTAAATAAACAAGAGTCATGCTGATTTTTAAACAGTTTGAAATGTTGTGTCCATGGGGCCAGAAACATTCTCCTATGGTTTAAATGGCTTTTGAACCACCTACCTGCCTTCTGTGCAACTGTAATGCAGAGTCCAACTAACAGCCCATTTAAAGCAGTCGGCATTCTCTTTTGTTTCCTAACACCTATTTAAATCATTAACCTTGCCCTGTTGAGTTTTGACAAATAAAGCCTGCTCAATTATATGCTGGGATAAACCTGAAAAGCCTGTTTCTTTCCAAGCTATTTTTTCTAGACCTTGTTTTATTAAATGATTGACCCAGTCCAAGAGACTTAAATTGCTGCAATGTACCTGGGAATTATTGTGTTTTTATAGATCATAGAGAGCGGTATATCTGGAGCTGCAGGTTTTCTAAATGCAGAAAGTGAAACACAGGGCTAGAGCTTTAAAGACTGTACTTTATCCATTAAAATGAATTACAGTTGGGACCCCTGGTTTAGCAAGCTGACAGTTATCTAGGAGCAACAAGCTACAATTTTAGTTCACCATTGCCATGTTATATGTTCCTTTCTACTTTTTCCCCCTGTGTCTAGAGACTCAATATAGAAAAAGATGACATTTTTGTTACAAGTTTAAAGGGAAATGGTACTACGGGAATATGGAGAATACTATTGTTAACCTCGCAATCTAATTTATAAAAAAAAGCCATCTGCCTAGTTGATCTAAAGCAGGGGTAGGCAAACTCCTGCCTTTAGGCGGGATACGGCCTAGCCAGTAGTCTGTTTTGCCTAACGCCCCCGTGGTCGATCTGGCCTAATCTTGGTCGGCAGGGGTCGGCAACCCGCAGCTCTGGACCCTCCTTGTTACGCCTCCCTTCCCTATTTACAGTGGCCGGCTTTAACACTTCTGCCAACAGGGTAAGGGGACATCATTCCCTCTCCTCCCTATGCATTGCAGAGGAGAGGGATTTCCATTCAGGGACGTTCCTGATGGGGGCCAGAGACATCAGCTCGGGACTTAAGAGAAAGTCTGGCCTAGTATGCCTTCTTTACCTTCTAAAATGACCTAGTAGCCAAAAAAGTTTTCTGACCTCTGATCTAAAGGCTCTAATACAGTCTTACCAAACCAGGTTTCCTCCAGAGGTTGCTATGGGTTTGCTGTCAGGGGGTTGCAAGCAGTTTGTGTCTCTCAGATCAGTCCAATTTATACCAATGATGTTTTTGGCTGTCTGAAAGGGTGACATTATTCCCAATGGCCAGAAATGTAAGAGGCCTTCTCCCTACTAACCACCGTGCTAATGTTCTATGAGCTGTGGGTCTAGTCATTATACAAAGGCTTCCTTGAGGGCCTGAAAGTTATTTATATTTTTGTTGTTGTTTTCTGCCTCTAAATGTCAAACCAGTTCCTCTGAGCCCAATTCCTCCCTGACCCTCCCCAATATGACGCTGGACAGTTAAATGAGGGGAAACACAGTGATAAGCTCACTTCTTTGTCCCTCTGCTATTTTGTTCTCATATCAGCATGCTTAGAATGTGCTGGTTAGCGCATTAACTAACTGGCTTCTTGTGCTGTTACTTTCCTTCACACTCCAACCCTGTTAGGAAAGGAATGCAAGAGACAAGCACCATATCAAATTCAGGTACTTACACCGCATTTGAAAAATGTATTTAGGAATGAACTACTGATGTACTAATGACTGCAGAGCTGTATTAATATGTGTCTTTTATATCTACTCTGAGATCAGGTTTAAGCCAATTATAAAGCACTCAAACCCTAAATATTATGTAATAAAGAAGGCTAAAAATCACTGCTACTGTATTTCTCTTTTAAAAATGACAGACAGACTTTTCTGGAGGAAAAAGACACATAACCTCCCGCCCTAGCTTCCAGATTTGCCAAGATCCTAATCTGCAGCCTCCTGGGAAACCTGGAATGCCAAAGCTGTCCTATACATATATACATAATGCCTTATACAAACACATGCATAATTCCAGCAATTGTGCAAAGGAATGCAAATGCCTTCTTGCTCTTGTGAATGATGCTAACCATGTAGTAAAGTAGTTATTGGATGTAGAGATATGTATTCCACAGGTATGGATACTTTTGTAAAGAGGAGATTAACTATGGAAGTTGTGCCCAAAACAACAAGGTGTTGGCAAAGGACTCCTCTAGGTCATTACATTTGGTTTCTTGGTCCCTGCAGTTGATCAACATTGACTTACTATGTTCTCCACTGTTTCTGTTTAAAGGGAGCCATCTTGGCTGTGCTAGGATTGATATTGACTGGTGAACTATTTGGGGAACTTTAAGGATGCAGAAGGAGAAACACAAAAAGTATAGGTTCTAGGACCTAATGAAGCAGAAGCATAGAGATCCTTGCATTACAGGTTCCCATGTACAGCTTTCCCTCCAGCAAGCAGAATAGCATGACTTCTCCGAGACTAGCAGAAAGGGCAGTGTCTAGATAATTTCTCAATCTTCCAAATAAATTTACAGCTATTAGACGACAAACAGAGTATGCCTCGCCATTTTTCAGGAGAAAAATAAAACAACAGAATAAATCTTTCAGGTTAGTGCTTTGGTACAATTGACATATTTATTTCCTTTTTAAACTTAGGTCTACTTTAACAGCCATTTATGGGTTACATTTTTAAATGGTACAATGGTAGAACCTTTCTATTGCCGTGGGGGTGATTGCATCAATACCTTTTATGCCACTGCTTAACACATTTACAAAACCTTATTTTATACTAGTTTAACAAACCTTCCAAAGCCTGAAGGCATTACAGAACCATGGATAGTTCCAATCTGTCACAGAAATAAATGGCCAACTGTCCAATTTTGATACTAACAGAAGATGGTATACAGTTCCTGTCATTTCCAAGAGTAAAAGTTCTCTGTATTCATGTGGTAAGTAAGTAGGCATGTTATATATACCCTTGCAGTGCCTGCCTGCAATAAACATTCCTGGCGAGATTTGCTCCCATTAGCTCATTAAAAAAAGCTTTTTACATAAACCTTTATATTCTCTTACTATCCTAAAACCTTTTAGAGCTTCGAAATAAAGCAAGAAGAATAATTTGGCTTCCAATTCAGTTCCTCTCCTGACAATATGCAGTGCATTGTGAGAGCAATTAACCATGTTTTTTATTCATTTTGTCAATCAGGATGAAGTGCAATTACACTAATTGTCTTGTGCATTGCAGCAACCCCCAAAAAAGTTTTTAACCAAAGTTCACATTGTTACCACTGAATCAAAGGTTTGTGCTACAGTTGACCACCTTACCTTAGTGCTACCTTAGTGCTAACAATAGCCCTACATTCTGAGTAAAAATAATAATAAGCATATTGAAAGAGGCCATGAGTAATAGGCAACAAACAGCACTGTGTATGGAAAGAGATCATGAATATTATGTAATGCACAGAAACGAGTAAGAGATATTATATTATGGGTAATAAATATTATATAGTGAGCCTAATTTAATTAAGCTCTCCAAAGCTGGAGTGGATACATTTTCATCAGTGAAGCTGGGTGATCCAGCAAACCTGGAATGGATTTCTTCAATGTCATTTGCTATTTGCTAGCTAATATATTTTGGTTTATTAAAGCTTTCAAAGGCTGGAGAGGATACATTTTCATCAATGAAGCTGGGTGATCTGGCAGTCCTGGAATGAAGATTCCAGGATTTAAAACATTTGCTAACATAGGAAATCCTTTCCAGGTTTGCTGGATCACCCAGCTTTACTAATGAAAGTGTATTCTCTCCAGCCTTGGAGAGCTTTAAAAAATCAGACCCATTGAAAAACAGTTAATTCAGGTGTGTTTTAATAATCTGTGAATGTATATTTTTAATGCAATTAGAATTGTTTTGATACTAAGATTTTTGTAATCCTAATTAGAATAAAAGGGCACTGGGAGATAGTGGAGAGAGTGGAGCCCATCAGATCAGCAAGCGGATAGGGGAGTTGCATTAGGCCCTGTACAGACATCAGATGGCTGTCAGATAATTGTTTCTGGAAACAAATTGTTATGTTTCCAGGGACAGATGAATGAATGAGCACAAGTAATAAGTGTACACACAGCTTTTCTGTGGGGAGTAAGAAGGAACAGCACCCCCCTGTGCTCTCCTCCATAAGCATGAAGAGCAGCCGTTCCAAATTTGTAATTCACAGTTTGCCCACAGCAAATTGAGTGAGAACTCTTATTTGACATGTGTATATAGCTTTAGTCCACTGGTTCTCCTACCAACCATTAAAATTAGACAGGTTGTATTGCTCTTCAGTTGTACAAATCTCAGACACAATCTTCTTGCAGATAAAACATGTATGTACTTTTAAGCTGAATTGTCAGTAAAATAATAAAACACAACTTACCTTTACTTCCGCAATCCCTCCACACCTGGTTTTGATTCAGTCCTGGATTCTTTCTTCATCCTGGCACAGAAGAACCGATCGGTGCCCTCATCTTCTTCCTTCTTCTGCCTATTTCACCCAATCATGCAGGCGTGAGAATGGGTCATGTATCCTGCTGTAAATGAAAAGAAAAAAAAGAGTGCCAGTCTCACTGCATATGTGTGAGGTAGCCACTCCTTTTTTCCAATGCAGGGAAAAGTCCCTTCTACACATGCCTGGGACTGGGATACATGATGTAGCTCTCCTAGGAGGCTCTGTGCTCCCATTCAGACTTTACTGCTGTGGGTAGGAAAAAAGGCAGCTAATTTTTGCTTTTTATAAAAGCGTTATTTACCCTTTTTATATAAAGTTAACATTTTGGTGATAGGTTTATCACCTTTAACTCATATTTAGCCTTTTGCCTAGTGCTCAATTGTAAAATTTCACTGAAGGGTACCTTTTAGGTAATCATTTAGTTTAATGGATTTTCTGGAATCCTCTTTAACAATTGTTTTGTGATGCAGTGGAAACCTTCATGTCTTTGCCTCCACAAACTGATAAATGACATGACAGACTGACAGAGAATATAAAAAAAAAAGCTTACGGGAAGCAGGAACATAAGACAGAATCACAGAATGAAAACTCTTTATACCCCATTTTATTGGTAACACTATGCACCTGCGATAATACTGACAATGATACTGCATTGTGCTGAACATGCCAATTGAAGATCAGCAGTGACTCTGCAAGGCGTGTGCTACCAATGTCAGTGCTGAGTGTTAATGGAATCTTCTGTAAACTGTAGCATTTCTGATGAAGTGTTTTGTCTCGGTAATACTATTTCTGTGATAGGCTTGGCCATGTGTATGTGAATAGCCTAATGCTGATGCTAGGCTCTAGACAAACTAAGCAACTAAATATCTGGAGATGAAATCTTTACCACTTTATGTTCATTAGCAAGTGCTCAACCAAATTATGTTTCTTATAGACTTGATTATTTCTAACTCAACCCTTCTTATTTTCAATCTGTAGCTTTCCTTCGAGACTTTCAAATGCAAAGTCACTTGAAAAATCAAAGTACAGAGTATGAAAATGTGCTGAAATTGAGCAATCATTTCAACTCATCTAAAGCAATGTATAAAAATGATATGGGATTCAGCTTGTTCCGTTGAGTATACGTTACCTACTGCTGCCTAATGGGGTATAACAAATTTTAGCTTTCCTAAGTGCACAACGTAAAATAGATTTTCTGGACGTGTAATAAATTATTGTTTGTGTATCAGGTCCATTTCTCATTGAGATGGAACAAAAAGAGAACAGAGCTTTCCTCAGTAAACTAAATATTTAGCAAGTTGTTTACCGCATTGCCATTGGATATCTAGGTGCATCTCTGTAACCCAAAATCCAGGGAGACTGATCATAGCATTTTGCCTTTCATCCAAAAATATAACTTACTTTCTGTGGTTCAGTTCAATTGAATCATCAAAAGACCATTTCAGTATATTATTGTTCTATTACTAAAACATGTTACTGCTTGAATCTTGATTATGAATGTTAATTTTACCATGTCTTAAGAAAGAACACAAGATAATATACCAAAAACATACAACAAATACAACAGGATTGGTCCTTATAGCCCATACCAGTACATAAATATACTTGTCAAATCCCCTAAAGTAGAACTAAGCAGTGAAAACAAAAAATAACCCTACAATGTTTTTACTCACCTGTCCCCATTCTGTCATCTTTCTTACACTCTTCTTGGTTTTAATCTTGGGTCTTCTTATGGAGTGGACAGAGATGATGTAACTCCCATGCAGGCATGCGGGAGTTCATTCAGTCCTATGTTCATTCAGATGCTAGGATGCACTAAGTATGTGCGGCTCAGCATTTTTTCACAGGAGGGGACAATGATCAGCCAGCTATGTTTTATTGCAGAAGGGACATCCCCTGTACCTTTCTGTAATAAAGATCTGCCTGATCACACATTTTCAAAGCGAGGCATTTTTAGGGGAGAAAAGTATACAAGGGGGTACTGAGAATTCCCTGGCTTTGCCCAAAAAGAAGAGAGACAGAGTAATGAAATAACACATTTGTTCAACATATCCCCCCGAGACTGATGCACTTGGTTCAGCATAGTTGCAGCTTTTCTAATAAAAGTCCTTTGGTTGGGCCGCGAACCAGCTCTCAGCAGCATCTTTGACGTCAGAAATGTCCTCAAAATGTTGCCCCTTCAGGTGTTTTTTTCAAATTCGAGAACAGATAATAGTCCGATGGGGCCTGGTGAGTAGGGGGGATGGTGGACCATTTGGAAACCCAGGGTGTTCAATTTGGCAGCCACAACGTTGGACATGTGTGCACAGATGCATTGTCCTGCAAAAAAAAGGATCCCTTTGGCCAACTTTCCATGGCTTTCGTCTTAATTGCCTCCTTCAGCTGGTCCAGGAGGTTAGAATATTACTGTCCGGTGATACTAGAACCCCGAGGTAGGCAGTCCACCAACAGAATACTGTCTTTGTTCCAGAAAACGGACTCCATTTTTTGACCGATTTCTGGGTTTGGAACTTCTTTGACCGTGGGGACCCGCTGTGTCGCCATTCCTTTGACTGATCTTTGGTTTCAAGATCATAGATGTGGGGCCAGGTTTCATCCTCAGTCACTATCCTAGCCAAAAAGTCCTGTGCAGCTTCAAAAAGGGCCAAAACGGCTTTGGATGCTTCAACTCGTTCCTTCTTCTGATCACTGTTTTTCGGCACCCACTTTGCTGAAAGCTTGCACATGTCTAGGATAGTGGTGATAACAAACCCAACATGCTCCCATGAGATGTCAAGTATCTGGGCTATCTTTTTTGTGGATATTCGCCGGTCCTCAATAATCAGCTCTTGGACAGCATCGCAGGTTGCTGGGTCAACTGAGGTTGGGGGACACCCACTGTGGGGCTCATGGTGAAATGCTTCAATGGTGAAATGCCCAGTCTTGAAAAAAGATATCCAGGTTTTGATAGTGCTGTAGGAAGGACATTTCTCCCCCAGTGTTTGTGAGATCTCAGTGTAAATGTCCTTTGCTGACTTTCCCTGGAGAAACAAAAAATTCATGACGGCCCGTAACTCCAACAACGTGAAAGTTGCTTGTGCTTCTGCTATCACAGCTTCTCATTAAAAGAAAAAACAGTATTAAGAATCGCAAAAACCTGATATTTGCAAAGTTACATACTAAGATATTAGGCTGTCATATGCCCTCACACTTTTTCTATTTCATCTGGAAGGGGACAAAGCCAGAACCTTCTCAGCACCCCCACGTATGGGACTTTCAAGACATCATTAAAATAAAGTTACACTCCAACTATCAAAGCATATAAATAAGAAATATAGGACAAATAAACCGTGTCACAGAGAAGAGTACACATCAAGAAAATCTGCCTGGCACATATAAATGTGTCCTTTTGATGTAAACATAATACCCTAATATCCATCATTATAGTGTCATAAATTTACAAAGATTGATGCCTCCTCAGCTTGTTTAACATAATTCCCCAGCAGCTCCTATTTGGAATTCTACCATTCTGAAAATCCCTGTTGTGTGAAGACAGTTACAAGACTTTAAAAAAGTACATTCTGTAAGAGAACATTGTCTGTAATGAGAACATGAGGAGTCGGGAAATGTCTGACAGCACTCTAGAATATACGTTGTCCTTTGGAATGTTCTGTTTCCAAAACTGTTTCTGTTTCAGTGTTATCCAAATGCAACAGACGGGTCAGAAAGGTAGTTATCCTAAAAGTACTGCATTTTCTCAAAATTAGTTTTACCTTGCTTCATTTAAGAGACAGGCCATGAGAGTAAAAATTTGTAATTTACTATACAAGTTACTAATAAATGTTACAGAAAACAATAACAACCAAAAAAAAGTTTTAAGCCTTCAATTTTTATGTAGAATAAAACCATGGCTATAGCAAGGGTAAATTAATTTTTAGAATGCAAATTCCCAAGCTGTTTCCTCCAAGCTCTCTTCTTTGTTCTAAGGTTTAACCTCGCCACCTAGGTACCTGCTCAGATCTTGGCTTCCTGTGTTGTTTGCAGCCTCAAGCTTGCATCCAAGTGGTAACTTTCTATAGATTTAACGCAAGACTTAACCAAAAAAAAAACCCACCTTTACTTCTGCAGATCCCTTGATCCCTGGAGGGAGGGATTGGGTCCCGTACTGTCCTGTAATCTGCCTTTTGACCGGCGTGAAGGAAATGCCAGGAGCCGCCATCTTCTTTATTTGTCCTCCGGGTTCATCGGTAACATAGCCTCCTGTGAATGGAGAAACATGTTTGCCGATCTCACTGCGCATTTGTGAGATTAGTATTTTTTTTCCCCATTGAAGAAAAAGCTCCAGCTGTGCATGCCCTACATCGGACATGAGCACAAGGAGCACGTAGGTAACCCAGAAGACTTTCTGCTCCCATTCTATCGTCGCAGCAATTTTTACTTTTACATAAATAGGTTGTCTATCCTTGTATGTAAAGTCAAAATTCTGGTGATAGGTTCTCTTTACATGGATCTTATCATTAAACCCATCAGTAAAACCCCATTTAGTTGTTTGGAAAGTGACCGTGCAGTAAGTGGTGGACTATATTTCTCTACTGAGGATTTAAGCGTTTTGCCAGAGCCATTAAAAGGAGGTAAGTATGCAACTGGGTGGCTGCTGGTTTAGCTTTCAAAAGGCTAAGGAGCTAGAACAGTGGAGTTGGGGAGTTCTTATTCTAAAGTGAATCTGCACTGTACTGCACAAGTGTTTTAAGTATTTAGTGAGGGGGTAGAGAAGTCACAAAACATCTTTAGCAGCTGATACAATATCCTTAAAATTATTTTGTCTATACAAATTTATTAGAATTAATGTATGCTTATAACCTGTTGCACATTGCCATAGTCCATAGTAAAATATGATTTAAAGCTAAGCACCAGCCTTACTTTACTTTTATAACATTTCTGGAAAGCCTTATTCAATGCTAAAGGTGATTAGTTCCATTCCCTCCACACTGTGACTTCCAGATAATCCAGCCAATTCCTCTCTATGTGTGCTGTGCTGGCCTTCTCAGCGTTATGTGGGGATATTTCCAAAGGTGGTTTGCATACAGATGCAGTCTGTCCAGGAATACACATGTGCTGAAACAGTGTGTGAGATGCAATGCTATACGTTTGATGATTACCTGTACTTGTTGAAATTTACTGTGTTTCATGTCATGATGTGTGTTTCACATAGACTACTAAACTTACACTCACCTGAGTCACAAAGCAGCTCATTGAGTCATAGTGATACATGGTTGTACCTCCTCTGTTAATGGCGCATAAACACATAGCAAAACAACTGACTTGTGATTTATTGTACTTTCAGTAGTGGCAGAGGAGAACTGATAGCAAGGGTTAGTGATAAACTGTTTATAGTATTACATGACTAGTTGCAGTCATCTTTAATTTAGCTACCAGAACTTGTAATTAATGGTTGTTTTACTGTCTCTAAAATTCTTTCCATATTCAATTACTACTCATATACCTAACACAGTTTCATAAACCTAAAGTTATGGCTACAGATACTTAAATTATGTCAGTACCCATGTTATGAAACATGGACCATAACATATGAGCAGCATGGTTGGCTTTGTGGCTACCACTCTTGCCTAGGTCAGAGGCTCGAATCTCGGCCAGGACACTATCTGCCAGGAGTTCTCCCCATGATTGCCTGGGTTTCCTCCGGGCATTCCACGTTTCTCCACATCCCATAAACATACAGTTAGGTTATTTGCCATATAAGTATAGTAAGAATATTTGATTGTGAACCCCTTTGAGGGACTGCTAGTGATATGAAAATGGACTTCATAAAGTGCTGTGTAATATGTCTGCTCTATATAAATTTGTAAATAAATATGCTGACTTCCCAAGTTATAAAGTAAAATAATTACAATGTATATTACATTGTTCTTCCAGCAAGAAGCCAAATGGAAGAACAAACCACTTTAAACATTTCCAGGATGTCCTGACAGTTGGCACACTTTGCTGACAACTTTCACAGGTTCCTACTGATCAATAGGACTGCCCAATATAATGATAGGTCAGAAGGAAATTGTAAGTGAGAGAAACTTTCACCACAGTTAGTGAATGTTGAAACTGACGTGTTACAGCCATTATGGGAGTTACAGTCATTCAGGTATCCAGCGTTTTAGATTATTGCATTTGAAAAGTGTTTACACTGTTAAGACCACTTTGACGTCTCTATTTAGTTTTTTACATATTTTTCATAAGTATACTACAGCATAAATGTTATTTACGTGGCTCCATCATGTCAAAGCAAAACGAGGGACAGGCTACATAAAGCTGTAAAAATGGCTGCTTCTAGTGGGTGTAGGTGCCAAGCTAATATGAACTCATTTGTCATTTAGCTTTTGTAAGCTTAACTAAAGAATCCACATACAATAGAACAACCAATTACTGTATGTGTGGTATCTATTATACGCCCCATGAAAAGAATAAGCAGACTTGTGAGTTCAGGGCTTATAAATGAAACAACTCAATGGTTTGGAGAACAACCACTAAGCATTAAAAAACAAAATTTGTTACATTTCATGCAACTGCTGCCAAAATTATTGAAGGGCTCTGAAGTGACTTGATATTGTATATAGTGCAAGTGTTAACTCGAATTCTCTAAATAGCAGTTCAGATCTCAAGTATCAGAAAAACACTGAGCGGGAGACATAAAAACTGTTGTAAATATTGGTAAAGTAGTACAATACAAAACAACTCATAAGGGGCCAGATAGACGATGAATCTAGAAGCGCAAAGAGCAGTTTTGTTAAATAGTGTTTGGGTTAAAGTCAAGTTAAACCAGAATAATGGTTATTGGGTTCTACAAGAAGAGAGTAACGTTGATGTGTTACAAACATGTTGGTTCGGATAGAGAATAGATGTTTTAGGGGGGCCAAAAACTGCTGATTTCTATTGCAGTGAGGACTGGGGAGGTAAGTGTTATGGTACTTAGGATATTTAGAACTTAATGAAGGTCACGTCTGTCTAGAGAAAGAACTATAATAATAATGTAGTGTTAAAGCAGAACTTTCACAAAAAAAATCACCATTTACCATTACCAATGAATAGCCTTCAATCTATCCAGAAACCGTGTCCAGTGAGTGCCTCGCTGTCTCTGTTTCCTTCTTTATTCTGGTGCTTGCCAACTCATCCGGCACACTCATCTTGTTTGTTTTGGGTTCTTCTTCACACACCGTGCAGAAGTAATGGGATTAGTAATATGTCTCCTTCAAATGTAAAAAAGAGCCGATCTCACTGCACATTTGGGATTTCTAAATCGTGTCACAACCTCTTTGTATCACCATTGTAAAAAAATCAAACAGCACAACTTTTTTGTGTTTAGATAGTTTGTGAAGTCCAGAAAGGGAACTGTTATTTCTTTAGCACATTGCAAACTCAATTGTTAAAATAAAAAAAAGAAATAAGCACTCCCACAAAGCTGTGAATTAAAGAATTAGGTATTTCTTATGTTGTCCCTATAGCATCATAAAATGACACTGCTTTCTGCATGACACACTTCACCATATGTCCATCCAGGATTTATTCTTACAGCTCTAACTGGGCACTTTAGACTCTTGGTAATTAAGAAAATGACCTACCTTCTACCCAGGAGAATCCCTCAGACCTCCATCGGTTAAATGTTCTCCATACATCCCCTGAGGAAGCCTATCAGTAAAACGCGTCGGGTTACAAGATATTATTTGTCTTTTGCACTTAGGGATTACTATGTTTAGTCCATTGGTCCTAAATCCCATGGAATATTTAATGGAATAGACCACTATCATGTATTGTACACATTTATAAATTAGTATTTTTCACAAGTGTTTTTGAATTGCCACTGAATTAAATTGCCATTGGAGAAACCCCAGCTCCTTTCTGTTTTTGGTTTATATGCTGATATCAAGGGGGTGGCTTAACCTGACTTTTGTGCGAGGAGGGATTGGGAATATCCCCTAAATACATATGAGATGATTATTCTATTTTCTTTTTAATTCTGCCCAGCTTGTGTTTCATTACTTCCCACCATTGAAAAAGAAAGCTGTGCAGTTTTATTTAAACATTTTTCTTTTATCCCATGTGTAATGCTTATTTGCACTCTGCACACACATATTTTTCTTATCTGTGTCTGGAACCAAGCTCATTGTTAGTGTACACTGAACTGAGAAACATGGGAATAAGCTGTTAATAATTTCATGCATTATTGGTGTTGCATAACCACCAGGTCTCGGACTATGTAAATTATTCACAGTAAGAAGGAATAAATTATGCGTGTGAACAACTCTCCAATCTATCAAGTGTAAGAAAGATATTAGTTCTTTAATATATTTTCCCAACTATTTATATATGCTCGCTCTATATTGTTAAAGTGAATTTATAGTCTATATTTTCAGATAGGGCCAGGAGGATATAAGGAAGATATATATAAAAAAAGAGGATATATATAAAAAAACAGGTTGGGTTTTAACTGCAATCTGGGGATCTTGTTGGGGAGATTGTATTAAAACTCTCCAAGGCTAGAGAGGATACATGTTCATCAGTGAACCTGGGTGATCCAAAAAAACCTGGATTGGATCTGTTCCAGGAATAAAAACATTTGCTAACAAATAGCTAATGACTTATTCTATTCTATCTATTCCAGGTTTGCCAGATTACCATGGTTCACTGATGAAAGTGTATCTGCTCCAGCCTAATTCTGTGATATTCACTATTCTCACTTCAACTTTTTTCTTCCTAGGTCAAAGTCTTTGCCTGTTGATTGGCTTGGGTTGGATGGAAACCCCTGGACACTCATACAGGAATGGCTTTGTCATGGCACAGAATCACAGTAACACTTTACAATGAGTGTGCGGCTTAGTGTACACTAATAGAAAGGAGACTGACAGCTGGCGGAAAAGAAAAACATATTTCTGCCCTAAAAAAGCAACAAATAAACAAAATACAGATACCTGGTCCTTGTTTTGCAACTGCAAATTACTTTTTGAGCAATATGGTAATCATTTCTTTACCAGGTGAGCCTTTTGTTGCTGAAGTCCACAATACCCCATGACACCTGTGTTATACTCATACGTGCACCATCCAGCTGACAAATACACCCAGCAGCATGTTTTCCTATCAGGACTAAGCTTGCATTTGCAATCCCATTAATTTATCTGGGTTTTAGAGCATGAAAAGCATTGCAGATTAGCAGGGGCTATGTTTGGCAAGTAACCAGGTCATCAATAGCTAATGTTCTGATATGTACAATATTTATTGTGGTTAAAGGGGAGTTGTTGTGTATTTTCAGTTACTATACATTTTGTGCTATTATTGCCACACCTTAAAGTAATTTCTATTTGTCTTTCACATTTTACATGCTTGCTGGACCCCACTAATTGTTCCCCTGACACAAATTTGCAGACAAGTAAGAAGAGAGCGGGCATCATCCTATAAAAAATATTGATGTATTCATAAAATATTAAAAATCATATCAAATAGTACCTTCCCCACTTCACATACACGGAAAAACAAACTAAGAAATGAAAAGCTTAACAAAAAGCCAGCAGTGCTGTACTGTTCCAAGAGAACTACAGCCAAGACTGAAAGAAAATTTATCAGTGAGTAGCGCTCTGCTCATCCTGAGCTAATAAATATTTACAGTAGAACAACATGCTTTATCTGCACCCCTACTGGCCAGCAGAATCCTAATCTCTGTTTTTGCATCTTCCACATGTAACAAGCTGCGATGGTATGATGGGTACAGGATTTTCTGTGGACATCTTTATAGGATATTTTCCTGCTATAGTTATTGTTAAACAAGGATACATGAGTACATTGCAAGTGCAGTTATTGTAAAAGGCGATCTACACTGGTCAGCATTAAGCATGTATATCTGCTTTAAATATTTACAAGATTATGAACAATAATATGATCGGCTTTGTTAGATCAAACCATAATTTTATATGATGTCATTCTCATTACATATGTCACAGAGTTGATGCACAGAAGGCTGGATCAAGTATTCATGAGTTGTGTTATCATGTGGTCTTATGTCAATATTTGAATGTATGGAATTGTATATATCACATTGTAACCATACTGTGGGAGGTCACATCCATCGAGTGTCACTACACATACACATATTTACACTCATGTATTCTTGTTAAATTGCTGCTGTAACATTCTTTGAAGATTTTTGAATAAATGCACAAGCTTTTTCATACAGAAGAAGACAATCCTGTTCCTAATACCCTCAAACAATAATAATTATAATCATATTAGCTTTCTACAGGCTTGAGCTTACAATGGGACAGTGAAGTGCTGCCAATATTTTATGCCCTCCCTTTGTTCTTTGAAAAAACAAAACTTTTCTTTTATGATTTCTTAACGTTAAAAAAAAGCAAAAAACATAAAAAACTAAAACAATTTTAGATCAACAGCATTTAAATTTTAGATCATCAGCAGTGGGCCCAGTATTCTATATGTCAGTATATGTAGGAGGTTTGGTATGTACACCTACAGTACGATTCAAAAGTTTGGACACACTTTGGTTTTGTTGTTACTTCTATTCATTTCTACATCAGTGTTTCTCAACCAGGGTTCTTTGAAACCCTATGGTTCCTTCAGAGGTCACTGGCGTTTCCTTAAGTAATGAGCAGTTTGTGCCACTCAGGACAGTTACCAATAGTGTTGGTCGAATATCTCACTATTCGATTCGACAGCTATTCGTTCGAATAGGGCGATATTGTTCGGATGATGGAGCATCGAATTCCAACACCATTAAAGTCAATAGGGGGAAAATTCGGGTTATTTTTTGGGACTGTGTAGAACTACAAGAGCAATAGGGAGCAGAGCTGACAGCAAAGTATGTGTTCTTGGATAGAGATTCTCTATCCAAAAACACAGGAGTCCCACGCGATCCCCGGGCACTAGAGGCTAAATGGGGACAAGTTTCCCCATTCATTCACCTCTAGTGCTCTGTGATTGGCTGGGGAAAGGAAAATCCTTATGACGCTTGAGCTAGAGCACTAGAGGTGATGAATGGGGAGACTTGTCCTCATTTAACCTCTAGGGCCCAGGGATCCCACACTGACAAAAGGATTCCCACAGCTGTGCAACCGTGGGAATCATCCTATCATTGTGGGATAACCTGTAAAAAAAATAAAAGTTAGTTACACAAACCACACACATTCAATACATTACTTTAACATTAAAGCCTCTTTTTATTTAACACATTTTTTACACACAAATTTAGCAAATTTTTCAAAGTCAAATCCCGTGTTTTTCGGGTCGAGTCTTTCCAAATTCGAACAGCCATATTTGGGTTGAATATAAGGACAACCCGAATTCAAACACCAACACTAGTTACCAATAACAACAATGATCTTTTGGCTTTATGTAAGGGTGGCACAGAACGCATATATAATTTTGTTTTAAACAAATATATTGTTAAACAAGAAGACTTAAGATTTTGATGACAGTTTTGCACTGGCATTCAATGCATTGGCATTCTCTCATTCAGCATCATGAGGACAGATCAACAGTAGGGTACAGTCAAATACATTCTAGATTTTCACCCAAGACTATCACAATCATTCATTTCAGGCGACAAATATCTTGTATATATACAAAGCCTTGGAGAAGCTCTCTTAACCATCACTAATTGGACACAAATCAGTTTTCTCTATATATTGTATACCATGTTCCTTCAATCTCTTAGACTGTAAGATTGATTAACCAAGGTCATGTTGTATTGATATGTCACATTTTTTACTTGTTATGTGTGCATGTTTGTTATCGGCATTCACAGTTTTTTATTAACCAGTATTATTATTATTATTATTTGTAAAGGGCTTTCTTTGGAGACACTTTATAAATAAATAATAATAGGTACGGTCTGTTTAGATATCATATCCAAGCTTTTTACAGAGTTAAAGGTATTTGTTTTGTGGTATAACAATAAATAATAGTACAAGTGGAATGGGAAAACTACTGATCACTAGATTGAAAAGGTCCCTGAGGTCCCTGACCTGTTTATGGCTCTGTTCCCTGTAAAAAATGTAGCTGCCATCCAACATCTCCACTGATTTGCTGCACAGTATGTAATTTGTTAGGTAGTCAGGTCTACTGGAGTCAGCTATTAATTTTATATATATAAAATGGTATAAATTAATAGATATCTGAAAATTTTTAGGTCACAGGGGAAACATGTTTTTAAATTCTTTACATTTTTATCTAACAAAGAAAATCTCTTTGAGGACTTTAAAGGCGCCACAATTTATCACCTAGGGCCCCATTTATAAAGGGGATCAGACATTCCCTCAAACATTCCCGCCTGGGAATCTTCCAAATCCATGCAGTAATTACAGCATTGTATTTTAATTACAGTACAATACAGTAATTGATTTTCACCAGGAATTTAGATTCTCTGATTTATAAATAGAGCTCCAAAAATTCATAAAAATAAAACTTATTCCAAATATCCTAAAAAATTACATTCTGAATCCATTTGTGATAAAAATAAATTTATCAGTTCACATTTATTATTCTTGATGCATTTTGCAGTTGCCTTCTCTGCTTCTTCAGAAGAATTTGTGATGGGAATAAATAATCACAACAAATAATCACAGTGACTCATTAGTAACATCCCAGCTTATATTATCCACTCAAAATGTATAGTACTATTTAAGTTCTACTTGTCAACTTTTTAAGCACCAAAATTATTTTGTATCTAAAAACCAGCAAACTTTTGTTGGTTTAATAGAGCAAAAGCACCCAGGTGTGAAAGGTGGTCAACAGCCCCCTAGCCATACACCAAACAGCAACAATATTCACAAGGAAACTATAAATGTTTTCCCTATAATAAACATTATAACCATAAATGAACTACATTATGTCTATAATTCATTAATTTTAAATATAGTTTTTGATTTTAACATATTCCACCAGATAACCTGTGTATATATACTAATTAATATTTAAACATAATTTTTACTTTAATATAACTGCTAAAAACATAAATATTCATAAAATTATTGTAAATTAAACCACAATTATATCTCAAATTAATCCTTAAACATTAAAATTTTTATAGTACTAGTGTGAAGATGATGAATCCTGCCTAAACTTGTTCAGTTCAGCAAATTTTATAGTTACATAGTTATCTATGTTGAAAACAGACATAGATCCATCAAGTTCAACCACTAGGGAAACAAACATATCTAAGAAAAAACCCTATATGCATATTTGATCCAAAGGAAGGCAAAAAATCCCTTATAAAGCCTGGTTCAATTTGTTCCAACAGGGGAAAGATAAATTATTTCCTGATCCCGCGAGGCAATCAGATGTTCTCTGGATTAACAGTTTCCGTTATCATTACTTTAAAACTTTAATACCCAGTTATATTCTTACTGTCTAGAAAAGCATCCATCTATAGAACTTGCTGAAACTGCTTCCTGAGGGAGCTGATTCCACATTTTCACAGACGTTACTTTGAAGAATCCTTTCCTTATCCGGAGCTTAAACTTCTATTTCTCCAGACGCAAAGAGTGCCCTATTGTTCTTTGTAATGACTTTAAGGTAAATAATTGTATAGTGAAATACCATTTATATATTTATATAGGGTATTTATATTTATAATAATTTCTCCACCAACACCAACTTCTCTGGAGTAACAATACAGTCACCTACACCCTCCCCCTCCTCCTTATCAATGAATATGGAGCAATGACAGGCTTCAAGGTTTTGAGGTCGTTTTACCCTCAGCCAACAGTTCTTTTTTAAAGACTCATGCATTTTTTTTACACCTTTTCAATAGGTAACCAGAATTTTGAAATAAGGATTAAAGTTTAAAAGATAAGATAATAAAGATTACAATCCTGCTTGTGTTCCATATGGACCACACATTGCTAAGGACTGGAGACAAAGCAGGCTTGCTGCTGTCCTAACTGCCTAATCATTGCTATTGTAGAACCATACAAACATTTTAATGCTACACACAACGCATACAATTTTTAAAATGACCATGTACAACTGTACAAACATTCTAATTCGAAAAATGAGCAATAATGCAAAGTTTTCAGCCTATTCTTCTGTGCCTGTTTCATTGTGACATGCAAAAATACTTTTAGGTTTTTCTTGTTTTTTTCAGAATAAATCTTGCTTCATCTCACCCTCGTAAATTGCGACCTAGCCAAGCTGTTTATGTAACATCCTACGGCTCAAAAATATTTTTTGCTGTAGTCTTTCTGATAATACAATATATTGTTTATTTCAAGATAAAACTTGCGTCTTCTCTTCCTTTTACATTTTAGCCTTTTAGCTTTTAACATACTGTTCTACATAGAATTTTGGCTATTTCTCTTAAATAATACAATGTTCAAGCTAAAACATCTTCTAAAAATGTGGTCCAACCAAGCTGTTGTGATTCTGTTTTGCAATGCTAACATTTTAATGTGGGTTTTAGATAATACACTCACCAAAAATAGGATAATACACTAACCAAAAACATACCAGTCTACATTTCCAATATTTGTAGAATATTAAGTAGTAATGGTGATGGGAGGGGTGTTTTTTGCGTTTTTTTTGTTTCGTTTTTGTTTTTTTTAGTGCATTGTGTTTTGACGTTTTTTAAAACCTAGAAGTCTCTTACTAACATAAAGAATAAAAAAATTCTTTCAAACTATTCTTCAAAGCTGAGTCATTAGCATTAATATTAACAGCCTGAAGCTGTTAATATTAATACCAGCCTGGAGGTGGGTGAAGGGTAAAGGTAAGGAGATTGGCTGGGAGGCTTAATGGTGGGGGATGTGCTGGTACAGGGATGGAGGAGATGTTTGTTTGGATCAGTAATTCCAAGACTGATTAGAGGGCTAAGGGGTTTTGTGTGGAGTTGGGACAGTTGAGAACAGATGTGCAGTCTAATAGCAGGTGGTGCTGGAGTTTTATTGGTACATCAGATTGGATAGGCCACTGAATATTGTGTGGCTATGATGTAGGTCAGTGTCCTTCAAGGGGGCTTATTCAGGATAGTAAGTAGGACTACTTGCGGTTGTGCACCGCATGTTTCGTGATTTGGACGGACATTTTGGGCCAAACACATTGTTTGGGAAAGTTGGTGGATAGGTTAAGTAGGCCAGAGGTGAAAATAAACAAGGAGGTGGGCCACTTTATTGTACACAATGGGGGTTTGGTAGTTAGACTCGTGAATGTGGTGGGTACAGACATATGGTCATTGGGCTTAGCAGATGGGATTCAGAGAACTTCGTGGGCGTGGCTTGTGGCTTGTGAACATAAGGCGATCGCTCTCTCATCATGTCGAAGAGAAAATCATCTTAGGTGTGGGGTCTCCAAGGGTTATTGGTAATTTGGGCTACCTTTAATGTGGTGTTGAAGGAGGGGCTGTGAGTAGTCTCCTTATTATTGTCTCCACTGGGTTTGCAGCTGGGAACAAAAGTCAGTTTGGGGCAGCTCCTTCTGATGCTATGGTGTGGTGAGCGGTACCTCTGAGGGCTCGTAACTGGAGAAGGTGTAATACAGGCATACATTTTTTTTATTTTAAAGGACGTAAAATGCTAATATTATTGTATGGGTATTACTATTCATGGTCATTTATGGTTAATGTTATTTTGGTTATTTATCTTAAGTTTTAAATATGCAATTTGTAGATGTTGAGATTTATATGTGTCAACTAATCAGTAATTTTGGCCATTTCTCCTTAAAAGTTGTATTTTGTCATTGTTGGGGAAGGGGAGTGTACTGGGGCAATGGAAGAGTGAGGGAGTGGGGAAGGTAGAAAAGAGGAGTGGGTAAGTATTAGTAAATGGGTTTGTGAGCATCCTAGCTACCTGGGTCATGTTTATTGTGACTTTTACTAGCAAATTCTGGCCTCTTATCACTTGAAAAAGTTGGTGTCATAGCCTTAACTACCTAAATATGCCTTTGTTTTTCCAAGTTTAAATGAATCTGCATGAAGTACTGCTGCTGTATGTATGACAAACCGAATTTGAAAAAAAATATCAATCACACATCCAAAATATGCGCTTCCAAAATATTGTGCTGCTGACACTATTTACAGCTAAAGAGAATCCCCAATGCATAGATTTTTAAACCTTGGATTTTTTTCCATGTCTCCTTCGATGGTACAATAAATAGACTTTAATTAAATGGATCTTCCCACTATACAGTAGTTTTTACATTAGTAATTTTTTGTTATATGCCAGTGCCCTACTCCGCATTCCCTTTTTATTAATAGTTGTTTTAAAAATTGTCAAAAATTAGTGTCAAGATTTGAATAAATCTTGCACAACAAGTTGGTCTCAGTAAAAAACCATTAGTCAAAATAATCTGTAGAAATATATCCACATATCACTTTTTCCTGTAAACCTGAAACTTGTACAGTTCCTTCCTGAGCCTTTCTATATAACTTTTGATGTAATGACTTATTAATCAATATGGAGACCCAGGAGGGCTAGCCTGTTTAACTTTACCATTTAAATATTTAGTAACTTTAGCTACATATCTTTGGATCCACAAATATCTGTGTTGTGATTATGCATTTCTCTACTGCATAATATTCCTAGTGGGAGTTACCAAGGTTATGGCTTGCATAATAAAAAGCTTAGAGATTGCTTAGGTAAAATATTATCTTCAGGTGTCTGCATGCATTATCAGACCACCATCACAGCAACCCAAATTCTGTGGTTGGTATTTGGATATTAGATTATCTTGTTATTTTGGGATACCAGTGATGCTCATAAAATATTCTAAGGATAAAAGGGGGAAAAGGACGGGAGAGGATTATTCACCTATGGACATTGTGCCACAATCTAATCTTTCCTACTGTGCAGGTCTGTTTCCCCAACTCTACCTGAACATTCACTGGTTTAACAGTTTGGTTTTCTTCTATAATTAACTATAATCTGAGTAGCCTGTCTACTGCCAGCATGCTACAAAGTCCAAAAAATCTTTTGAAGATTCATAGTTCTGCAATTAGCGAGGAACAAAAATGTTCCTTATTGCTGTGTGCAGGTCTAAAATAGTAAAGTGCATGATGGACCTCTGCATTGAAACCACTGATTCTTCACAGAGAACATGGGTCCCACTTGCTAGCATGCTGGCAGGGTTTTATTTAGGCTATTGCTGTTTTAGAAACAGAACTAATTGTAGGATATTGGGCCTAGCCTGGGTGATCCAACAAACCTGGAATGGATCTGATCCAGGAGTAAAACTATTTGCCAACTAATAGCAAAGGATTTTAAGAAATCCATTCCAGGATCATCCAGGTTCTCCCTGATAGTCTACCATGGGGGATAGAGATACTATAGTTTATCTTCTACAGTCTTGGAGAGCTCAAATAAATCAGACCCACTGAGTGAAACACCTTTTGCACCTCTGATGTTCTCTAATTCAAACTAAAGCTGCGTACACACGTCCAATAATTATCGTTGGAATCGAACAACAAACAACCGACGAACAATCGATTGGCCAAAAATCATTCTAAATAAAAGAGACCAACGATGCCAATGAACGAGGATAGTCGTTGGAAAATAACAATTGTCACGGTGGATCTGATTGGACGATGATCGTTCACCATCTATCGTGTGTACGGTCGTTCAGTGATCGTGCACGATCG
>NC_092859.1:135252296-135264694 GCF_032062135.1 Pyxicephalus adspersus | reverse complement strand
GTGTTTATATGAGCTTTAAATCTATACAAATCTGATGCTTTTTAGAGTTTTTTACTGGTACACTGTAAATAGTAAATTATATGTGTATAATATATGAGTACTGTACTGAACAAATAAAAGATTGAAACTAATAATAAATGCATTTCTTTTTGAAGTTACATATAGAGAAAGAAAATCAGGAGGCACTATTGCTTACTTTTAAAACTACAGGGGTTCATCATCCTAATCCTACTTTTTTGCCTAATAAATCTATGGCTACAAAATAACTTGCACATGACATTGCAAAGTCTAAATGACAATATTATGATGTAAATGACTTCCCTGGCAGTAAAGGCAGGATCAGGATGGTAACCCTGATTTCATGTAAAATACATAGACAAGCCTAAAATAATATTATGCCCATTAATTGCTCACATGCTATATTTGTGTTATTCATTCGTATTGTAAATCTCTTCTATAAAGAATATTTAGGTGCAGAATCATCTGTTCATCCAATGTGAAGGGTGAACTATAATAAATCTTTGTAAGTAATCTGACAATTGTTCTGACACATGCCATGAAATCTGCAGCAACATCTGAATAGATGAATTAGAAGTGGGAAATATAGGAATACAGAAAAAAGAACAAAGGGTCAGCATGATTTAGAGGGAGTGGGGCAGGTAAGGGCTAAGTTGGGATTTTAGTAAGAAGATTTCACTACACTGGTGCTGAAGGTGAGATAGGAGATTTAAAATTTAGGCAAACAGGAAAGCCTTCTCCACCCACATTTATCTTTGAGGTTTATTGGGTATGAAGAATTGGCGATTTATTAAAAGGTGAATTAAGTCAGTAAATAGTAGAAATTGTTGCAAAACTGAAAGCCCATTTAGGGGTATGGTCCTCCCACTTTCTTGCTTATTAGTAGTTTTCCTAGGTGTAACAGGAGGTGGCCCGGTACACCTGGTAGGACAATGGGAGCATACGAAATGAAACAAACTGAAAAAGGATGCACAGGAAGAAGAACAACATTGGAGAAGCAGAGATGGCTTGAGAGATGTCTTGATCAGGCAAACAATTGGAACAAAAGTTCCCTGTAGGGCCCTGGTCCAGTAACATTACTCGATAGACGCCACTCCCTAATCAACGCCGCACTCTTTGCCTATAGCAAGTGCTCAGCTTCTGGAGGCTAGTTGCACCACCCTAGAACACGGTTGCCCCCTGGACATTTGAGCACAAGGGATGGTGTCTGGCAAAGGACTGACAGAGGACCAGGATTCCAAAGATAATACAGTTATATAATAAAGTTATTACAAAGGCAGATCAAGAATACTAAGCCAGAAGTCATACATGAATGATCAGTCCACCAAATTAGGTATTCAAGAGCCAGAGTCGCGGTCACAGGTAAAATGTCAGTCCAAGCAGTATAAACTTGTAAGGTCAGAAACAGTAAATCAGATGAATACACACACCAGCAGCAAGTCAGCCTAGGTTAACACTACAACAGGCAGTGGTGACTGCGAGCGGAGAGGTGTAAAGCCATAGCAGGCAAAGACAGTGCAGGATTGTGCACAGCCTCAGTGTGTACACTGGGGAAGCCAATAAAATACAACTGCACAGCTATAGGGAATCAGGGGCTGCTACTATTTCTTAGTTCTGCATGCTGCTGCAAGTGACATCACTGAATAAACAGTGTTTGATGCTGCGATGGCGCAGAGCACAGGATCTCTGGCCATATAAGCATCTCCTAACATCCTCTATTTGAAGCAAGGTCACAAATAATTGTGCAAGTTACTGTTTTTTGCTTATAGGTATTGTTTAGAATTGTTTGCTAAGGTATGCTGTATGTTGAGGTATCCATTAATTTATGATTGGTGTTTGCTTGTCTGTTCACATCCTCTGTAGAGATTTTTTACATCTTAAATTCAGTAAAGATATACATATCACACCTTAACTTTGCATACTTGCCTACACTACCTTAAAAATGCTGAAGACTAAAATCAAATCAAAGCAGCTGTGAAAAAGTAATGATGTGTGACATTTGTAGTGTCTTTGAGCCTGTGAAGTGTGGCTGAATACATGGGCAGTTCAATTGTTCCTTGTTGCATTGTCAAACTTAGGTACATTTAACGTAACTTGTGCTATCTGTATTTAAAGCTGTTCTCCTCTATAACTGATGACTCACCTAATATATAGGTGTGATCGCTTATATTTCACAGTATTCCAAATTTCAAATTCTGAGTTTACTATATGCAGAAAGGGTTCAGGGGAGGACAGCTGTCCCTAGCTGCCCTCTTGCTGGATTGGCTGAATGCATGTAAACAATGATGTGAGCTCCATCCATATGGACAAACCTTCTGTCATTGCACGCAACCAGGACAGCAGAGGACAGATGACCTCAGGGAAATGATAGTTTATTAACAACTAGCCATAAAAACAATATAAATGTGTTTAATGCTACACATCATTGTTGTCTAGCAGTTTAGATGGTAAATAATTCTATTTTTTGCCCTATTCGTAAGTCTTAGTCAATATTCTTTGCTGCACAAATCTGATATCATGTACCATGTCATGATGCCATGTATAAAGCACATTATACAGAAAAGACACTAATTCAATTTATGTAACTTAATGCCCCTGATTCATCAATAAAATCCACGCTCGCTGGAAGCGCGAAAGTATGCGCGACCAGTGAGCGCGGTTTACCGCGGTCCGGACTCGAGTGTGCTCGTACACTCGCCTCCTCACTGCCAGCCGGATTCCTGCCTTCATAATAATGAGCAATAGGGGGCGACAATATGATGAAAAAGTCTGAATACATTAACAATTGAAAATGATAAAGACAAGTAAGTAATTCAGACAATGCTGTCATTGTTTATCTCTGTTTACAATTCACTTTACATTGATTCTCTGCTAAAAGTTATAGCTTATGGCTTGGTGCTCATTTAATTGACAGATAGATCATTATTTAAGACTGCTAATTGCTTGCCAATGTCCTTCAGTGTTCTGCCATAAAAACACTGTTATTGAGAAGAATGTTTAACATTGCACTTTAGATTATAAAGAGGATTCAGACAAGTGGTCACATCATATCTTTTAGCCTTTTTACAAATAATGTATCCTAACAAACAAAAAAAAAACAAACATGGAAAAGCAGCAATAAACACAAGTGCCCACAACAACCTAATATCCATTTCAAATTAACACTCTTCTTTCTAAATCTGTTAAAAATGCCTAATATCTGGAATGTTGAAGAGTAGTATGAATGGACTTGCTTACAAACACAAAGTCCCGTCACTGAAGTTATAATACAAATAAACATTTTAAATTTTGTTATGTCCTTTGCTTATTTTATTTTTTTTAAAAGGGTGCAGCACCACCCCCTTTATTCTCGATCATTTAGGAGTGGGAATGGGAGCGCAAAGCCTCCCAGGATACCTACGTCACACATCGCGGGAGGCTCTTAGGTGCTCCCTCTGCGCATGCCCGAGCAATTGAGGCAGGTGCAGAAGGAACCCCCTTTGTCAAAAGGGACAAAAATTGCCGAGCTCACGGTAAGTGTATTTTTTTTGCTCTGGGGGGCTTTTGAGTTTAGTTCCTCTTGTACTGTATACTTGTCTACCAAAATTTCCCTTCTCTGACAAGGGGCCATGGCAGCATACTAATAGGTTAACCTTCCTCCAATTGTTCTCACAGGTTGTAATTAAAGTTAGGAGTAGCCAGTAGGCACAGCATTGTGTAACCATCTCTCCTTGAAGCTAATAATCAAATACAATGTATAGGAATCCAGAACCCACTTGGATAAAAGAGATAGATGACTGATAATAAATTACCAACCTGTGCACAATAAAGCTAGTGACAGCTGAAAAAGTAAGGCAGCACTGAAGCTTTAGAATTGTTCCTACAAGGCAAGCTGGATCAAAGGAGAAATGGCAGCTCTGTATGGAAAAATGGGCAAACCTTTTAGTTGCATGGCAAGCTGTCCAATATTAACAATGGAGTCAGTCGACTGAAAAATGGATACTAAATTTAATTCTTTACTCCCCCACATGTGTGTGCACTTCAGAAAGCCGCCAGGAGTTTGACAGCTGAGAGTGACTGTGCCTGGCTAATAGTGTGGTCACACGCCAGGGTTACCAAGCCAAAGGAAAGGATAGCTCCAGGCTCCCATACTTAGGAAATAATGCAGGCAAACACAAACATGAGCCAAGATCCCATTTATCTCACACCATGTTAGGTGGATTAGGTAAACACAATATTAATTTGTAGGTGCTGATATTCTATGCTGTCAAAAGAGAAAGGTAGATATATGCATATAATGGTACAATCTGTGACCAGACAGCTAAAGGCTGATTTAGGCTTTATAAACCCATTATACCCCAAAAGACCAGCAATGGGGCTCCCACCTGTGGAACTTATTAGAGACCTTGTGGGGAAACATCACCTAAAGAGGTGCTCAGCTAGACATTTATTCTAGATAGGTGGCTGGCTGCACCAAGAGCTAGAGAAGGTAAAATAAAACTGTGCCTACAGGCTACTCCTAATTTATTAAGTTATACTCTGTGTAGAAGAATTGGAGGTGAGATTAATCCATTAGTATGCTGACATGGAGTTGTCAGGAAAACAAACATTTGTCTTATGTTTAAAATGTGAAAGTCACTAAGTTACCTTTTCTTCAATTGTCTAAAATGTCAGATAGCAACCAAATGCACCAAAAGTAAATAAAAAACACATACATTTTTGAATTTATTATTATTATGAATAAACTGTATTAATTTTACGGCAACATATTACACAGCTCTGTACATTAAATAGAAGTTGCACATGACAGACCGATACAGACAATGACACAGAAGGAAGAGAGGACCCTGCCAAAAAGAGCATTGGAAGAAGTGGGGAAAGTAGCACACAATAATGTATGTTTTTTTTATAATTATTTACACAGTACTTACATAGTGCCGACCTATTACACTGCGCTTTACAAAGTCCAAAGTCATGTCACTAGCTGGTCCTTCAAAGGGGCTTACAATCTAATGTATTTTTATGTCTCTTTTTTATCACAATTTTTTTCATAATTATAAGTCATAACACTCATGCATATTGTAATAAGAAAAAAAGTAAAATATACTACATAAACTATACTAAAAATAAAAAAGAACAAGGATAAAAACACATGAAACACTAAAGTGTCTTAAAAACATTTAAAACTATCTTAAATCACCAGAAATCACTTTGATTTTAATCCATTGTGACATCTTAGTGCTATTGATCTCTCCGAGTGTCTTTGGACCCACTTCCTACCTACATGTATTCCAGTGTAGTTGAATGGCAATTCTCACAGAGGGTTTCCTGGTGGGGGACAAGTTGGTAGGATATGTCTGAATATTGCGAATATTTCTTAGGGTTTATAAAATCTGAAAACTCATTTTTGGTCTGGTATGTATTGAATAAACCAGAGTAAAGATTTGCCTATACTAGTGTTTCTTGACCTTTTTAGCATGGGGAAACCTTGAAATAACTTCCGGGTCTTCAGGTATGAAGAATTCCTCCTACATTACTGGCCATTAGAAATAATGTCATCCTTACAGACAGCCAAATCGATCATTGGTGTCAGTTAAACTATTTGAAAGGTCCGAACTCCTAATTGTTCCAGGAACCCCTAGCAACCTCTGGAGTAACACTAGTTTAAAGATCAGAAAAGTAAATACATTCTTCTTTGTAACAGCTCAGTTTGGCCTCTAGCTTGGCCGGGTGAATCAATACTGCAAACGTATGCATTTAGCTAAACAAAATTTCCATTTCCTCTCATATGTTGACATTTGAACATATAAACAGACAAGAAAAGTCTTCTTGAATAAATTGAAAACACAAATAAAGCGAGTAAAGGAGTGATACATTTATGGCAGAATAATATAAAAATGCAAAATGTATTCCAAAAAAAGTAGATTTAAAAAGCAATGAATGTGACATTCATCAAACATTGCCCCTGATTCATCAAGCAAAATCGGATTATCGGTCGCGCATTCGTATTAGCGATCCGGAATCGTGCGCGATCGCGCTATTCAACATCTGAAAAAGCTCGCGCACGGAGCCGCGCTTATCCGACAGCTTTTTACTGGCGATCTTGCATTGAAAGTCACTGTTCCCCTAAAAAATCACGCGGATTTCAATGATGAATCAGGGGCATTGACTGCAGGTGTATCTTTCTGGTGCATAGTTTTAAATTAGGGCTATTAGTTTTTCTGTAATTAATGTTTGTCACATTCTGTGCTTTATAAATATGCCTCCTAAATATAAATATAAAATATTAATTTTAAAAATTATTAATTTTTAAAATATTTTTCAATAATAAAATATAAAAGATTTTTACAGAACAAATTGAGGTGTAACTGTTTTAATGTAAACAGTGAGTAGGAATGTCATTGACTGGTAGTTTATTGTATTAAAACAATCTAAAAAAATCACCCACCAATGCAGGCCCTACTCAAGCCCTGTTTACTTTAGTAACATAATTTCGGAAACTGTCTGACTTATAACAGTAACACTAACAAGGTTATGTTTTGGATTTTATTCCAGGAATATTGATTGCAATACAGTTGGAGCACTAACATGCCTACTTCCTGAATATGGAATAATTACCCCAAAGCTGCTGTGGTTAATTAACAATTTTATTTATTTATTTTTTATATATTCTTTTATATCCACATTACACTACCCTTTTATCCCAAATGCATTTTTGCATTGCCTATTCTATGAATATCGTCAATAAATCCAGCAAGAAAATCAGTTTATCTGTATGTATATCAAAATTCATATAAGCAATGTCACTTAAATTAGATTTAAAATGTGAACTTCACTCTTGTGAACAACCTTGCAATCCTCTTGATTGAAGAAAATGAAGTGCTCCCCACCACATTCATGCTCATGTGCAAATCAGACATACTCTCTTCTTGTATTATTGCTTTTGCATTACAGAACAGCAATGTTGGCCTGTGATAAATAATTCCCCAAGCATCCTACGCATTTTAGACTTCACATTCCAATGTCACACTCCATGGATTTATATAACAAGAACTATGTGTAATCTTGCAACAGGAAAAAAACAATTTTATCATGTAGTATATTTTAATAAAACCCTACAATGTAATAAAATCATACAAAACTGCTCACTATTTTCAGTGTTTAATAGGTTCCCCACAGGGGTGTTCTTTTTATATGGTCTTTATTATACTGTTAGGTTTAAACATCCAGATGCAACAGGGTCACCAGAGCGCCTGCATCGAGAATGATTCTTGTGTGATAGCTTGTCAGGAATCTTATTGGAGGTAAGTTGAGATTGCAGATCCAGTTGACTTGACATTCTTTTTTTCCTGATTGCAGATTCTGGGTTAAAGGGACGTAACCTGGCACTTGGGTGGCTCCTTCACTATGGCCCTGAGGAGTTCCTCCATGGCTGTTGCAAGCGATAAATCCTGTAACAGATACATTTGTTTTGCTAGAATCCATGTACTCTTCACTTGATGATGCCTAAATTCCCTACAATTGTAGAACTCAACTCCAGCTCAGACCTCCTATTTAAACTGTGACTTGAAGTACACAAGTTCTCAACTGCCATAACTTTTTCTTTGAACAAGCTGGTCAGTATCAGACAAGGGGGGTTGGGGTATTTTTTCCCCTGGTGGGCAGCACAACCACAACTTTTGGAGCATCCACGTGACATTTAGGTCTGAATCTCCACAATACTTGTACTGGAAACATTTGGGTTGCTGTGAAGGCATTTGTCAGGGTCACTAGGAAAGATGACTCACTTTCTTTCTCTTCTAGAGCAGCCTAAGTGATCTGTGCTCAGTATAATAAAACACCATCTGAAAGTTGACAAGAGCAAGTGAAAGTAGTGGCTTTCTGAGACTTGGTGCCCAACAGAGTATGACAAACTTGGCTGGTGACAAAAGTGATGAGAGAGTGGAGACAAAGGATTCATGGCCATGGTCAGGAGACAAGCTGGGTTAGTCAGCAGTGATCCAGTTGGGGTGTAGAGATTTGCATGATGTAGAACTGCACTTAACATCCTTAGTTCTGATTTTTAGTGCCTTTGTCAGCATGTTTGTGATTACCCATGCACATAAGAGGAGATGCTATTCATACCTACTTATGTGTGTATGTGGTACCTGAGCATGGCTGCACATAAGCCTAGGTCTACACTTGCATTGCATATGTGCATATGTCCTGACACACAGCCTCTTGATGGAAATTAAGTCATTCTAGTATCCTCACAGATCAGTATTAATACAATTTATGATAGTTTGAACACTAAACTCCAAAAAGGAGTATGTGTAATCCACAAATTAAAAGTAAAGATTAAACCTTTCTTTTACTACTTTGACATCCAGTGGATGACCATCTGATCTCTGCAGTTCTGAATGCTGATGGATGTAAAATTGATAATTGGGTCCTGCAGAATGGTGCTGCTTCTTGCTCTCTGTCCTGCTGGGTTTTTACCACCCAGTCTCTCCCCTGGCCACTCATACCCACTCTTCTGGCCTGTTCTCCGGGCTCCTGCCACACAGAAAGTAATTTGAACATGTGAGGGGCATGTTATGTCTTTAAATGTGTTAATCAGAATTATCCTTGGTCTCTCCTGTGTTTAGCACAAAGGGGCTTTGGCTACAAAAGTGGTTCTGGCCGTATGACGGGAACACAGGACAAGAGCAACCCTCAAAGACCTGATATATGTATATATATTCTGGAAGTATTTTAAATTTGCATGACCCAGATGTATTTAATGTTTTCCTGCATGTAAATGGTGTGATTTATATCTATTGCTTATTGGGAAAAAGATAAATTAAGGACTGGCAGACCTGCCAACATATATGCATGAAAAGACTTAGGATAGAGTTTTCCAGGATGCTGGAAAAAAATGCTATAAAATATTTAGTTTTGCTCTTTAAAAATGGCAATAGACTTTTATAACACCACATGCCATAAATGCTCAAGTGCGTATCAACTATACAAAGGAGATCTGCGGATTTTTGTTTAGTATGATTGTGCATTGTGCATGCAAGTATTTGTGTAGCTTTAGTAATCATAGCTGCAGGTAAAACAAACTTCAACCATTAAGCCCTGAAAAAACATATCCCTGCTTCTATATAGTCATTTTCCAGTAAGTCTCCAATAATAATTTTGTATTACAGACTGTAAAACATTCTTTCCTCTGTCACCATCACCACTATACCCAATATTGTCATGTACAGCTTCAGGGTCTTACACTGATAGATGCATTAACTCTTTCACTGTCACACAGCCCCATCAGATCATGGGGAGGGATTAGAAGGCAGAATAAAGCACAGAGCTTCGCACAGATATATAAACTGGTGTTCTGCATCACCTCCCTGCTTCTGAAACTGTTTAAAATAACAAGGAGAGCAGAACCAATAAGCACCAAGTAAGAGCTTTTCTTATTGCAGGAGTTCAGCCAGTGCTATACATTCAACCAATTTATCCAATACCACTGCACATTGGGAACACTCTACCCCTTCCCTCCAGCTTGTACTGCCTTGGGATGTAACAGTGGATTTACAATAAACACAGCATTCTATGAGTCACAGTTGTGAGCACAGATGACAAGCAAAAGGTGCAAAAGGTCTACTGATGGGACATAGTGTGCAGATTTCCAATCAATCACAATTTCATCTGGTAAATCTCACTTCCATGTAAGTAAATATTCTAATTCTTGTACTATTAATATGATTATTATTTGATCAGCATGCTCAATGGCAATGGATATAAATGATAATTAATGGTTGTAAAACTTGTAGTTTTGTGTAAAATGCATTATACATTATTGGTAAAGTAAACATAACACACCAAACTAACTATATATATTTATACATGCACATATTATCTTTTATTATAGTAATATCAATGTGGCTATAGTACCTCTTCTGTACAAGAAAAGATTTGTACATATCCACTATTGCTGTCATTATTTAAAACATACTGCATAAAAGAGAATATTTCTATATAACTCTCTTTTACAACAAACATCACTAATTATAGTCATTAGATCTACCTACTTTACTCATGCTTACAGTTTATAGCCCCCCTAAGGGTTTCTCATCAAATTTTACCATCCCTCATTCTTAGGATGCTCCTAATGAATGAAATAGATTAGTGTTATGTGGGGTAGTTTTGTATAGCCCTATTATATGTAGATATGTTGCATACACACATATCCATCATATCTGTGGAATGGTGCTGGTGCTCAGCAGTTGTCACTAAAAATCATTGACAACCACTGTCACGTCTAATACTGTCAGCATTCATAGCTGATACAACAAAAGCAAGAAGCGTAATTTTTTCTTGCTGAGCAGCAGTCACTCATTCTATAAACTTTTGCTGCCAGAAGCCAAACTGTATGTAGGTGTAAGTTATTGGTATTTTTTTTTATTATTAATAACCTTTATATTTAAATCTCCAAAAAATTACATTAAATAGAGATTGCAGATGACAAAACTGAGCTTACAATCTAATTCCATACTTGGTATACACACATATATATATATATATATATATATATATATATATATATATCATTCTTTGTCTTTCTTCTCAGTTTAAACTTTGGAGAAAGATATATTATATTTGTGATTTATCATAGTTAGGTTTACTTTATTTTTGGCAAATGTGAAAGCAGAGTGGGATGACAATAATTTTTTTTTCACCTACTATCATCTTTTCCCATACTCATGGGAGAAATAACCATTGGGACTGATGTGATATAATGGGATTAATTATGTAGCCATGGTGGAACTGTGAACACATTGATAATAAAAAGCTAATAACTTTAAATCACTACATAGAAAACAAGGAATGCTCCCCTGTTCTGCTGCCCATGCTGCCAAACTTGTGTGTAAGGCATAATATTCCTGAAAGATTTTCTACGTTCAACACTTGGAGGCTGTTGGATACCAACTTCCCCACTGCATTCTGTGGTTTAATCCACCAACCCCTACAATATTATAGGATACATTAGGAGGGGCCATTGGAAGAAACCAGAGAGCAGCAAAGGAGCTTTAAAAAAATTAGGGGTCACTTTAATGCTGACAGTGATCTGCACAGCTAAAACACAGTGATGGTAACTGATATACAGTATTTCTTTTTTTTCTAGTCATAAGATTTACAGGGGTTTGCACCACAATGCTACAGTCATGATACGCATGTTCTTCTGTTCTAACTATCCCTTGCTGTACAGATTTTACAACAGATTGACAGAGTCTGATACCAAGTCAGAATATGGTATTTTTCACAGTTTACATTAAACATAGATGTGTAGCATTTCTGTTCCTAATATAGGAATGAAAGGTCTAATTTCTCTGAACACTAGAAGCATAAGAGAATGCAGCAGGTATATTGAGCTTGCATTATTTCCTCTCTGCAGAACTAAAAGCATAACCATAACCCACTGATGCTGTCTATGGCCCTCCACCTTTTGATGTTTGCTTAGCTTAGCTTTAGCATTATGTTTGGCCATTACCTATGGGGAGCAACATGCAGGAATGTCCACTCCACCATACTGAAACTTGTATCCTAATGTATACAAATCTACATTCTCTTTTTTCACAGTGATATCATTTAGTGTAAAGGTTAGTGCTGTTGTCACATATGCCTATGTTTGTGGGATTAAAACTGTCCAGTGATTTTCTAGCTTGGATGGAAGTAGCTTTCCTGAAATTCATAATTTTGTGGCATTTCTAATGAGTTCCCCCAGGTTGTGAGTACATCAAAGTGTTTGTTTTGGAAGAAAGCAATATGCCTAAATGAATATTCACCGATCCAACTTGGAGCACAATTGTCTGAAACAATTAAATATTTATTCAGTTGGATTCTACCCAAAATGAAAGGAATTTACTGAATAACTGAAAAGCTATGATAATATTAAGCAATAAGAGGCAAATGCATTGTAACAAAATTGAAATCAGAAAATTTTACTTATGCTGAAAGTCAGGATATTTCTGTTAATCGTCCCTCCCCTTAGGCAAGTTGACTTGGCGTCATCTTTGATTCTGCCCCCTCATTTACAACCCATATTCAGAACATTTCCAGGTTCTGTCACTTTCACCTGCGCAACATTTCCAAAATCCACCCCTACCTGTCCCCAGAGACCACCACACACCTTGTACATGCTCTTATCATCTCTCGCCTGGACTACTGTAACCTCCTCCTCTCTGGTATTCCTCTAACCCGACTCTATCCTCTACAAACTATTATGAATGCTGCAGCCAGACTCATCCATCCTTCCCCTCCTTTTCTGCTGTCTCTCTTTGTAGATCTCTTCATTGGCTTCTATTTTACCTGAGTCAAATTCAAGTTCCTGTGCTTTGCCTTCAAATCCCTCCACATTTCTTGTCCCACTTACCTTTCTG
>NC_092859.1:135238745-135250841 GCF_032062135.1 Pyxicephalus adspersus | reverse complement strand
AACACGGAACCGACGCTGGATTAGCACAGCGGGACCAGGTAAGTAGGGATTTTAGTGTTGGCGAAAAAGTACGGGGTTATCCATTATAGCAAAAATTTTTATGGCGAGAAAGTACGGGCTTAGCGGTTGGGTGGTTAATATTAATAGTAACAATAATACCGCATTTTCTTAAAAACAAAAAAGAGAAAATCCTTGAAAATCAGCTACGGTTTGCAGCAACATTGTTCTCAGTTTCTACTGCTACCTAATATATGGCACATGTACATGAGCCTGCACATTTATCTAGTAATAGTTCAATGAAACTTGGAGCGTTTGAGACTTTGTTTCTTCTAAGCCTTTCAGTTCCTGTTTCCTTAACCAAAGACAACCATAAAAAAATAATTGGAATTGCAGCATTTGAAAGTATATTTCACACACATTAGTACTTTAGACCTAAAGCAGAACTCTAGCAGAAAAATTGTAGTCAGGCAGGTTGTTAACTGCAGGCGGGTTGTCCCTTCTATAATAAAACATACTTATCTGCCTTTTCTCAATCTTCTTTTCTGAGTGTACTAAACTGCACATACACAGGTCAGCGTAGGTTGCTGGGATATGCCACGTTACCTTGCTGGGATTGTATGAACTCCTGCACATGTTCACAGCAAAAATCAGCAATGCATGCTGAAGATCAGCAACCCAGGGCATAGGCAAAAAAGGAGGGTGGCACTTGCGGCAAAACGGGAAAATTAAGTGTAAGTGCATTAAAAACTTTGTTATCATGCAGGTAAGGTTATAATATAAGGATATACCCTACCTGACCACAATTTTTTAAAGTAAGAGGTTAGCGTTACGTTAAACTGCCCTGCTAGGTAGAAGCTTACACTTTTCCCCCATACTCTTCTTTTGTTCCTGAATCTGAGGCCCTGCAGACTGCTATCCTTACAAGAGAAGCCAGACAGGGGCACCAATTTGAAAAAAGAGGGCGCCTTAAAGGTGAAGTTAAACTACAATGTTATAAACTTAAGCAAATGAACCCCTGCCCCTCTATCTACAACCTAATCTGTAATCTTACCAGAAGAGTCACAGCTACAAAACACCTGGCTGCTGCCGAATATAAGGTCTCACAGAGGCCACTGGTTGACTGGTTCTGTTAGAATGTCTCATCACCTAATGGACCAGTCACTGTGGTAGTGCTTAGGTGGCTCATTGATATACCACACCTGTTAGCAGCAATTTATATTATAAATAGGTAGAGGGACATTGTTTGTTACTCTCTAGATCAGGGGTCCTCAAACTTTTTAAACAGGGGGCCGGTTCACGGTCCCTCAGACTGTCGGGGGGCCGTACTATAGTTTGAAAAAAAACAGGAGAANATTCTTATGCACACTGCACAAAACGTATTTATTGTCTAAAAAACAGGAAAGAACAATACTATATGCACAGCACACTTGCCGATCATTAAAAAAAAAAAGTGGCGTTTCCTTTGGCTTTAAAATTGCTTGAGATTATTCCTTTGCATGGAAAATGCACAGATAAATTTGAATTTTCACTGTGTGTATTGAAAATGCAAATTTATCTTGTGTTTTCCATGCAAATGAATAATCTCAAGCAATTCATTAATTTGCTTCTTTTTATACACCCTACCCCACACCCAACACTACCCCACACTTTTTATTAATTAAAAAAGGGCTGCTAAAAAAACTTTGTCAGTGTCTGCTACCTGTCACTCACTGCAGCCTTCATACAATTGCTGGATCACACTGCAGCACATGTGTACATGATCAATGTGCATAGTATGTTTATACTATTTACAAATGTACATTGATCATGTACATTTGTGCTGCATTGAGCAGGGAATGAGGGCAGCAGTGAGTCTCTGCTCTCCTCATACCTTCTCTGCCTGATGGCTTCAGCCCGACAGCTCCAGCGTTACCCCGGCAACAGTGGTGTCACGTGACCAGGTTCCCTGGAGTGCAGATGGCAGGCAGCCAGAGCTCAAGCAGGAGAAGCAGCCTCAGCAGCCAGCGGGCCGGATGGAGAACCTCAGCGGGCCGTATTCGTCCCGTGGGCCGTAGTTTGAGGACCCCTGCTCTGGATCCACAACAAACTATACAGTATTGCAATATATATTGCATGTAAAAAAAATCAAAAAATGATTTCCCCAGCTTGCACCTGAATCCGGAACCGCTGATACTCTTAGGGTAGATGCCCATGCATCATTACTTCAGGACTGCTTAATACACTGTGAATACCAGCCCCCTCTTTACTTAAAACATATGGAAGCATTTGTGCTTTCAGAATTACAGGAAGAATGTTGAAAATTGGTATTTAATGTTTGTTTTTTTGTTTTTTTTACTGGTGGGGAATTTGGGTGGGACAAATAGTGGGGTAATGTCCCATAGCTGGTGTTCCCCTTAAGGATATTTTACATAATTAAAATAATAATTAAATGACCTTCTAGCATTGCTAGGTCATATCTCTAAGTGGAAGCCCCAAATCTGAAGTCTGCTGTATCCTAATTCCTATTCTGGTAGCTTTCCATGCTCTTTGCCTGTACTGTGCTATTAATAAATTTTAGTATTTCTAGTATTGTTCCTAGTTGTTACTGGGGACTACAAAGCACCTTCCCTATAGGCTATGGAAAACAGATGGTAGATGTTAGTATAGTGCACAATATTGTGTTAGTATAGTGTACATAGTCGTAACATACTTCCCTCATAGTAAGTGTTATCACTCTATACTGTATGTATATCATTGGGTGAAACCAAAGACAAATAATGCAAATCCAATTAATCTAAGTTCTAATGCATATCTAAGTAAATGGTAAGCTGCCTTATATAACAATTTTGGTTTTGGATTTTATTACTGTTTAGGATTTAGGCTTTAGAGTTAGGTTGTTTGTACTATTGGTTAGGTTTGGGGTTATTGTTGGTGTTTTGGCTATGGGGTTTCCTCTTTCTGATTCCAACAGCAGAAATGAACAGCATAGGATTGTGAAAAGATAAATTGATGCCAGGAGTGGGGGTGGTAACTGACCATTTTTCTTAGCCCTGGGAGAAGGAAAGGATCAGTTTTTAAATTTTGTCTTAATACTAAAACCCAGTCATTTGAGTTGACTACCACCAGCAGGGAGGACATTTAAAATGAGGATACAATTTAAGCACAATTACAATGTATTCTGAAAAGAATTATCTGTTTGCTGATTTCACTAGTTGCTTGGAGAAACTGTTTAATAATCCATTGTGAGACTTTTTTTCTCTGATGTGAAAAATCAATAATGCAATAAGTTGAATTACACTAATTAGCTTGATGGCTTCTATTGTTCTGTTATACAGAGTTATTTTCCCTTAGTTTCAATTTACATAAAATAACAAAAAGTGAAGTTGACAACATCCACAATCTGTGTACAGGACTTTTTTTTAATTATAACTATAATACTATTTTTTTTTTAAATAAGTTTTGGATAGAATAGGGAAAGGTTTGAATTCCCATGAGGGTTTTGGATAGCAGTTCCCAGTCTGGTTCTTGTGAAAACCCTTTACAACCGCGGTTGCCAACTGGTGGTCCGTGAGAAAATTTTGGTGGTCCGCGGTTCTGGCCGGTTCGCCCCCGAATGGGATCAGGAGAAGGACACCGCTGGTGGGGCGTACCGGTCTGAGCCGCGGACCACATGGCATAATGACGTCCCTATGGGGGTGGTTTTCTTCCCCTTTGAGTGACAACCGGCTCCCCGTGCATGCGCGGTCAGGAGCCGGTAATTTTATTGGACTGAAAAGGTTGGAGACCACTGCTTTACAAGACAGGAAGTGGGGAACTATGCAACAAGGAATAGACAATTAAAAAATGACGGTATAGGACTTAATATTCCCATACAATGTTTTTTATTTTTCTTTTGTAGAGTTTTGTCCCCTCCTGTCTGTCCTGGAAAGACAAACTTTTTACAAGACACAAAGGGCCTGATTTATTAGTTCTCCATGGCTGGAGAAGATAGAATGTCATCGGAGAAACTGTGTGATCTGGCAAACCTAAAAAGGATTTCCTCAAACCCATTTTCTATTAGTTGGCAAAGGTTTTCAATTCTAGACTGGATTTTTTTCAGGTTTGCTGGATCACTCAGGTCCTCCTATGATAGTCTATCTTCTTGGAGAGCTTTAATAATTTAGGTCCAGAGAGAAGTAAAACCCAACAGGCATTTTAATCTTTCCTTACTATATCTCTAATAGATATTCTTTAAGACAGTTCATGTTAGAATAAAGGTAATTTGTTAGCAAACTGGCTGAAGCTATCAGGCTATGTTAGGTAGGGGCCACATCAGCAGGTTGTCTGAGTTATGTTGTAAGACAGTAGTAAAAACTCAAAGTGGGCAAAATGTTATAATTCTTGCAAATGGAAAATTATGGGATGATTGTCATATTATTTTAACCTAATTATGTAATTACTCCTTACAGGCCAGTCAATGCTCTAATTTAAATTTTGGCAGCAACCTTTTGGCGATGTTTCCTTTGCTCTGCACATTAGTGCCTCAAGTTGAGTTCAAAATGTCATTTTTTAACAATGTTGTCATTCCCAAACTAGAAAGGGCAAGGACAGGCAAACAGTCCAATGCCGTTATCAGAGAAATAGGCATGTAATAAAAGGGGCAAGTGCAATATAGTCATTGACCAGCCAGAGGTCAACAACAGTCAAAAAAACTCAGAAGCAAAACAAAGGAAATGGCACTCCAGAACCAGATATTGGAAGTGGAAAAGTTTCACTATGCCCAATTCGCTAGGCTATAGTAGTTGATGTTTTCAATAATATGATTTATTATGATACAGGGCAATTTTCCAGAGACCCTACCTTATCCAGTGCCCCCACTGACAGGATGGGCAGGGGTTCAAAGAGTTGTAAAGTGGTGCATTTGGGATCTCCAATTGATATTTTCCTAGGGCTCATATTTGCCCCATAGGCAGCCCTTCAAATAGAAAAAAAAATCCATTATGAGTCTCTTTCAGATGTCACTTCAGGCAAAGTTGGTAACAAAGAATCACAAAAGGTTTACCTACAGGCACAAGACCAGTCTGCAATGATCAAACAGACCTTAGTGGCACCGCCTGGAAGCCATTTACAGGAAATGTTAAAAATTGTGCAAAAGTCAATATACCTACCTTTTCCAAGTATTTGGGGAAAGAGGATGATGCTACCATCCAAGGAATGCTGAGTAGCCCAAATCTCATTTGAAGATACTACACAAAATACATGTGATCACTATCACAAGATTTTGGCTACTTAATATTCTGAACGATCTCATTATCTGGAAGGATAATTACGTTACCCTTACTAGAGGCTATAAACTGATGTTAGGCTTGTGTGTATAAACTGATGTTAAACTGATGTGTACTTTTCTTGCAAGAAAGAAATACGATGGTATTTTTTGCTGTCAGATGCTGAATCGGATAAATCACTGGACCAGTCTAATCTGCCCCATCATTTGCTCCTAAACTTTGGTCATCCATTTAGTTGGGCACAGGTCCAAGAGACATGAAATTGATTTCTGCTCAAAATGAAATGGCTGCTTTATTCTTACTTAAATTTCTTGACTAATGCCTATCAGTAGAGTATGTTTAGAGATGGACTTAAAGTTATTTTCCCAGGACTGGATCATGCCTGTACATCCTAATGATTTCAATGTCTATGGCCAACCATTTCTCATTACACAGGACATCCATCTTACCATTCAATATATTGTTTTGAACCACTGTATGCTTTTGAGCAAAGAAGCTATAGTCTGTCCATATCTTCATATCACACAGAATTACATCAAAATGAAGTCTTTTTACAATGATTAGGCATCTTGTTTATTAATTTTAGTAAATACTTTTAGTTCAGAGATACAAGGTCAAACCTTCTAAAGTGTCAATAAGGTCTAACTTGTGAATTATATATATACATATATACCATGTATATATATATATATATATATATATATGTGCTCTGGAATAATTTTTCCCTAATGAACTATAGCAAAATTTGTGAACACAAACAGTCCATTAAATGTTGAGCAACATTCAACTTCTATCCAGAGATTTACCCCACAGAATTTTTTCTGCCACTAGATGACCTCCGCTCTATTGTTAACATAATTTATACTACCTCTGCTGAGCCCTGCTCGTAATTGAACAGAACATAGAGAAGTAGCATGGGGATGAGCTAATTTCCTGGTCAGTTTTGAAAGAACATAAATTGATCGGCTGTTTGTGCCATTTCTTCTTCCCCCAATTCAGGCACTTACACTGCTTGCATTTAGAAAACATTAAATGATGTAATGACAGGTACAGAGCGGCATACATTTGTGTCTTTTATATCTATCTGAGGTTCAGAATTGAAGCATCATGTAACAGAGAAATCTGTGTACTTTAATCTATACGCAGACTGCACTAAGAGCATGCATTAGCTTGTATAAGATCACATCGTGCTCAATACCAAGACCTCACACTGGTTTTAATCTTAGAATGAGGGGCAACACATCATACATGAGCACAGTGAATGTAGTCCAGCTGTAAACAATGAATTAAGCATTAGACTTATAGACATTGCTGTCATAGCACTGAGTACAGGTCAAACCAGCACAGCAAGAATGTAAAAGTGTCTAGAACAGAAAAAGGACCAGGCTTATTCCAACAACAAAAAAAGTATGTTCACTATTGATAATGGAGCAAATGATAATGTGCATTGACGTGTTTTAGGCTGCATTTTTAAAAGATGGCATTTCATTGGACTTGAATGGCAAATTGCAGTAATCCTGTACAGTATTTTGTCTACTCTCTAAATCCAGGAAAACCCATAAAAACACACCCAGTGTTCTATTTGTAAATTATTCCCCTTTTAATTTGCTCAAAAAATTGTTTCTTTCATATTTAATTTTCATTGCGATATTGGACCTGATTTATTAAAACTCTCCAAGATTGGGAGGATACACTTTCATCAGTGAGGCTGGGTGATCCAGCAAAAACCTCGATTGGATCTTGTCCAGGATTGAAATCATTTGCTAACAAATAGTCAATGACATAAAAAATATTTTCCAGGTTTGCAGGATCACCCGGCCTCACTGATGAAAGTGTATCCTCTCCAGTCTTGGAGAGCTTTAATAAATCAGGCCCATTGTGTGCACTTTTGAAGAACGAGTTATTGGGCCTGATGTATTCAAGCTCTCCAAGACTGGAGAGGATACACTTTTATCATTGAAGCTGGTTGATCCAGCAAATCTGAAATGGATCTGGTCCAGGATTGAAAACATTTGCTAACAAACAGCAAATTACTTTTTAAAAATCTTTCCAGGTTTGCAGGATCACCCAGCTTCACAGATGGAAGTGTATCCTCTTCAGTCTTGGGGAACTTTAATAAATCAGGCCCATTGTTTTGATAGGCGACCTGTAGAGACAGATACGATCATCTGTCAGTGAATTTCAGAGGAATTTATAAATTAAATCCAATAATTTATAAATAGAGCCCCAGGTGTGAATTAATCCTAATGATCATACTAATGTGAATGAGGCAGTTAACTTAGTTTGGCTTGTGTTTGGTATATTAGTCTTAAAGCTAAACTGCAGACACAAACACTTTCTTTTAAACCCAGATATTACCCTATAAAATTAGCATTGACATCATCATTGAGCTGTACATAGTCTGTACAGAAAACAGAGCTGTGGGAAAGAAACACAGTGACTTGTCTTAAAACAAAACGACTTAAACTCAAAACAAAATGCAAACTCAGCACTGAGGGAAAGTACAGAAGTTGTTTCTTGTTGGATTTCTGCACATTTCAGTAGGGAAATAGGAATAGTAGGAAATACTATAATCAAATCTGCCCATGCTACTACTAATATACAGGATAAGAAAATTATGCCACACAGTTATTATGCCAGCCACCTCTACTAGTTCACTATCATGGGTATGAATGATGCCTGCAGTTTAAGCTTTTGAACATATGGCACTGGACTCACAAGTATCAGAAACCCCTAAACAACTCAAACCTTGTCTGCAAGTGTCCCCTAAAGTTCATAATGTTGAGCACTGCATTCTGCCTATAGACTCTGCACAGCACATTACCATCACAATTGTGGTTCAAAAAATTCAGTGTATCATCTCATTCTAATCTTTATCAAGACTTAAAATTTTAACGTTTATGGGTCTCTGAAAAATTTGACTTATTTTATTACGCATGTTCTCTTTCATATGACTTTTAAATGATTTGGTCCTTCAATAGATAAATACTGAAAAAAAAGTATATTTATTGAAGGATTTCATTTGTGTAATTCTGTGTATACTTCATACCATTTCTTCTGCTTTAAATCTAGTCAGTTATGTTGTTAGTTCAAAATCTTAGACCATAAACGTATTTTTACAGTTCAATTCGTTTATATTCCTGAAAGTTTCACTTTATCGCTTTCATTTTGTAATGAAGTATAAAAACTATACAATGCCGAAGCCACTTATAATTTAAGTTTATTTTAACTTAATATAAGTTTATGTGACTCAGTTTAAACCTCCTGACCTGACTCCTTACAGAAAAAAATCAACGTTAGTCCAATCAAGTCAGAAAACCCAATGGCTAAAAAAACTCCATGTACTGCTAACCCTTTATTCAATGGTCAGATCGTGTCTCTAACAGATCAGTGAAGCTAACCTACCAAACAGTAATAACTCTTTTATAGCAAACAACCATAAAATAAACAAAAGTAATTCTTCAAACTTTTTAAGTTAATTCAGGTGGCCATATCTGGAAATAAATCAGAAACTGGATTTAACTCCATTAGATTATTATAGAACCACACCTGTGGTTGGTACAAATTCATGGAAACCCAAGTACTGTCATTGTTTTGCATATTTACAGGCCTTGGTCAGGTAGCTGCCAGTATTATTACCTACAGACATAGATGCCACCTTTTTCTTGCTATAGATTACCAAGTTGCCTTCCAACCACATATGTGTAAACAGGGTCATATACTGGGCTTGTTTACTGGGGGCAAATAAACCCTGGGGAGTTACCAAATGTGTGGTACAGATCAGTCTTTCAATTACTAATACTTTAGCTGGCAGCTGTAAAATGTAATGCTTAAAAACCCCTATACTATGGATTTTATAGAGAACTCCAAGGAAAATAAGCTTTTATCCTTGCAGATGGATCTGCTGCAAGGGTCTGTGCTTGTTTTGCCTAGAAAATGATTAATAAGGAATTGAACTTGACTGATACCTTGTTTTTGTAGGTTTCCTCTGTTTTAAAGAACAACTGCCTTAAAACTCAAATGTCAAATTGTAAAATTTATGTTTAACATCCCTGCATGGTACAGGATACCAAGTGCCCATCACATTCCAGAATACTTTACCCTTACAGTGAGGTAGAGCAACCACTTTAAGGATAAAAGTTTCTTCTTCCCCTGAGCTCAGCTTTAATAGACTATAATACAACACATTTTATTTTGTGCAAATTATGTTCATCCAACATGACTCTATCCAAAAAACCTCAGCACAGCAATAAAACCCTGGAGGGATATTGCAGATTGTTGTTAAGGGTTTAATTAATGATTAATGTTTTTGTATTTGCTGCTTACAAAGATTCCTAAACAGAGAGATATTGGTTATAGAATGAATGAGGTTAGGTGCCTTATGTACACCTAATCACTAGGAAGGTGCCAGATGTCATGCCATCTGCTCAACAGCTGCGGAGCATCCACCACTAATAAGTAGCTGATGGTACATTCATGTCTTCTCTGGAGCTCAGAAGCCAAGCAGAATGCAGGCAGATAACAGAAAACTATTATTCAATATGTTTACCCAAAGCTAGGTAACAGTTACATTTTGTGTTTACTAACACATTCAACGTGTAAGCCATCAACTATACTAAACAAGGATTCTTGCATTAGCAGAGACATTTACTTACCTAAATTGCATTCAAAAACATTTTATGTAATACATGATAGTGAACATAACACATAAAACCTAAGCAGTATATTTCTATTCCCTTTCTACTAGAGTAATTACAAAAGCAGTTTTTTGGTATACAATCAAACACAAAATTGCAAAACAATGATGACATGGTCACTATAAACCACTCATATTATCATATTATTATGTGGGGGAAAAAACTGTATCTGCAAAAGAGACATCATATTGTCAAAGCCCCGGAATCACATAGCCAAGGACGTCATAGTACATTAGGTCAGATTGAGTAGTATAAAACTGACTTGTAAACTTGTAGAGAATTCAAACAAAGTCAAAATGAAGCACAGCTTTAAAAAAAATAGGTGAGCAAAATGGGAATGGATGACCACCATGCATTTGCAACATCTTTCTTAGCTGTGTGAAAAAAAGGGGAGAAGCAAAGACTGTTTTTACAAGTTTAAATATAGAAGGGCTACGTTTGGTTCCAGACTTATCCATCCTTCCCAACACTCCTCTTCTTCTGCCTCTCTTTGTAGTTCTCTTCATTGGCTTCCATTTCACCTTAAAATAAAATTCAAGCTCTTGTGCTTTCCCTTCAAATCCCTCCACAGTTCTTGTCCCACCAACTTTTCTGACCTGATAGAAAAATACCCCCCTAATCGCTCTTTTCACTCCTTCAATGACCTATTAAAGACTCATAACCTCATCACACGCATGGCTCCAAGACTTTTCTAGAGCTGCCTTGACTCATGTTCAGCTTGCTTCCACCTTCTGCTTGCAATGAAACCCTCCTTTCCATGGTCAATAATAAATTGTTAAACAAACGTACCTTATTCCTTGCTCCCACCTGCTTTCTCCACCTCCCAAGACCAATTCCCCAAAGTTTCCCTGCCTGGTTGGTCTTAGATGTCAATCAACCCTTACAATGCTGGACCATTAGTACTACATTGCATCAAGAGTCTGCTCACATTCGGGGGCAGGAAGCCAGATTGGAAATCGCCAGCTGCTGAAGAAGTGTAACATAAGGCACATTTTGCTTCCTAACTGTCATCTTCTAGAAATATTGAACACTTAACAGCTGAAACTTGCAGCAATGGTAAAAGTTTGTGTTCTCCAGAGATTAGCTTTTCTTTCTGTGCAGCTAGTCAAGGAGCAAGCATCCAGATACATGAAAACTGTCTAGGGAAACAATTGGGCTAGGTTTTCTAACTTGTCTAATTAGTTTTGCCACCTGGGATGTTTTGTGCTGCCCTATAACTATTAGGTCATCATCATGTAATCTTACTGAAAATAAATAAAGTAGGAAAACTTTTATCTGAGTATCTAATGACTGTGGGCTCCTTCAGAATGACCATAGATGGGTAGATGACATGGGCATGAAGAACTTTGCCAAAACAGTTGCCATTTCATTTCACTAACCACTATAGCTTCTTAAGACTTATTAGAATAATTGCACTGTTCCTTTGTTACAAAAAAAGGATTAAAGATTTGATGAAAACAACTTCCATTATTCAGACCCATAAAGTATGTTATCATAATTTAACCATTTATTCAAACCATTTAAGTAACCATTTGTGTGTGGTAAACACTTTGTCACATTGACTCATTCATACCCCTATTCATTTTATAACTGTCTGCTTGCATACACTGTAGTCTATGTATTCTGAATAATTGTTATATAATCATTTATTTTTTTCATTTTCTCTCATTTTTTTTTATTGAAAGCTATGAGTGTTCCTTACAGATAATACTGACAGATCCATTATCTTCATTGCTGTGTAATAGATAAATGCAGTTTTTATAGTATCCTTGTAGCTTCTAACATCCTCTTTCATTACATAGCAATTGATGATTCACTATATAAACAATTTGCTAAACAGTTTGTTTATTTCATTCTGGATATGGTAATAGTAGTTTTGTATCAAAATATACCATTATTTTTCCTGCAGACCTGGTAGAAATATGTTTTAAGGTGCAAAATACCCTAGGTAGTCAGTGCCAAAACATCTTTATTCTTGATTCTTGTCACTTTTTGCTGGACAGAAGCAATATCGGGCACCGTTTACCCATATAGTCTATTCGTTACTAGCTGGTAGAGCATCGCTGTCATTTTTAATTCCTTATCAGCTTGATAACAACACATTGTTTACCTTTACGGCAAAAATAATAATAATAAATAATTCTGCATGAAAGGTT
>NC_092859.1:135235769-135238231 GCF_032062135.1 Pyxicephalus adspersus | reverse complement strand
AAGGAGATTTGTACACAGGGGGTTAGACATAAAAATCAGATATTTAAAGTGGTGGTCCAAAGGCATAAAATGGTTAGTGGTCAGGAGAGAACGAATCAGAGATCAAACACAGAAGGTCAGTCATCAAAAGGGGAAGTTGGCTTGTGGTCAGAGGAGAACATACCAGAGGTCATGGGCAGAAAAAAACCTTAAACCTAATTGATGAATAATATGATTTAAGGATTTTGGGTAGCTAGCCACTTCATTCCTCTATCTAAATGTTTAAAAACTAAAGAGTTAATTTAAACTACTTTTTTTATTTACTCTTGAATTCATCGGTAGGACCTGCTTGATTTGTTTTGGCTTGGGGTTAGGATCACTTTGCTCTTCAATCTTAAATTAAATAATTGAACATGTTTTAAGTGCATGGAGTTCACCTGTTGAACAACAAGAGTTCAGTGATTCAGCTTGTAAACATCCTCTTAAAACGGAAATTGTCCTTTCAAGTGGATAGACCACAATAAGAGTCTGAACCTTACATGCAGAATTATTTTTTGCCTTAAAGGTAAACAATGTGTTGTTTTCTAGCTGATTAGGAATTTAAAAAATGTCATTTAAACCCTTAAATCACATTAATCATCAAAAATGTGATTTAAGTTTTTTTTCTCTTTTTATATGCTAATTTCATGCAGTATGTGTGATATCCCAGATTTGGGTGCCAATGCTTTGCCCAGGCTCCAGTCCTCCAATCTGTCTGTGCAGTTTTTTCCAATAGACAACCAGGGAACGATCTAGGCAGTTAAAGAACAAGAACCTGAAAAGACTACAAGGGTTGGAAGGAGATTTGTACCCAGGGGGTTAGACATTGAAATCAGATATTCAAAGTGGTGGTCCAAAAGCATAAAGGGCTAGTGGTCAGGAAAGAAACAAGCAGAGATCAAACATAGAAGGGCAGTCATCCAAAGGGGAAATGGGCTTGTGGTCATAGGAGAACATACCAGAAGTCATGGGCAGAAGGACAGTTAGTAGAGCTGATATTCCAACAAAGCCCGAAGGTTTATGGCCAGAATAGAACAAACCAGTTGTCAGTCCAGGCAACAAATGAGGAACATTCAGATGATGCAACTACTAAATATTATGCTATCTATCATGAGGCAAGCCAGCCATGTTTTAATGCAGCTTTATACAGGGTTTAAAAAATCATTAACAATGATAATGATTTGAGAACAAGAATTGTGGAATTGGAATAAGAAAAGGGTGTGCATCATCAATCATGTACAGTTTTATCCTGGTGACCACACAAATATACCAAAAATATCCCCAGAGAGTAAATATTCTAAAAGAGTACAAAGGGAAGCAATACAAACTCAGCATCTTATAAGTTTTAACCATATGTAACTACGCTCAAAAGAGCCAGCAGCTGATTCCAATAAAAAATGTCAAAAGTATATACCATGTTAAATCATAGGTCTTCCTACTTTTGCAAGAAAGACCCTTATTGTAATTTAATATTTGCTAATAAACAGTTTATTTTGAACAAGTTACTGGCACTTTGATATTTAATTGCTATTGGCACTTGTGGGTGGATGTTCCCATACACCAATGTCATGGAGCTACATAATTACAGTGTTGGGTAAGCCAGTCAATGTTGTTATTTATGTCAACTACACACAAAAACCATAAACATCTTCTGGCTCTTTCATTTAATCTGGCCACTCTCACACAAATAATTATAGCCCAAAACATTTTAGCATTGTACCAATGTGATAGAAGGTAGTATCTAAAGTGAATATGCATGTAATATATTATATTTTCTTTAAGTTTATTTATATATTGCTCTTTAAAAATTCTAGACAATTAAAGGTAAAAACAAATGTCTTTTAGACATCAAACTTTAGTAAAAAGAAAAGAGAAAACTAATGAGCTATATAAAGACAAAGTGCATGCTTGACATCTTGCCATGCAGTGCTATGTTGTTCTGCTTTATTGTGAAGTGTCTGCAATTAGCTTTCTTTCTCTGGGGGTTGTGGTGTTATAATTTTCATAATTGTTCTGTTCATATGTTGCTAGATAGGATTTTTCTACTTTCAGCATTGTTAAAAAGAAAAATACTGATTATAAAAAATAGCTGCAATCAATGCCTTGAAAAGCTGTTGGAATATACATCATTTTAACCTCAATGTACAATATAATTTTGGTAGGTCATAGAAAATGACAACCATTAAAATAGTGTCACAAAATCTATAATGTTCTTCAGAATTTCCAATATTAAAAGAATAAATTGTGATGATATATTTAGCTGTATGTGAATGTACTCTAGAATGACCAGTGCAACATAAAATGATGAATAGATTTTCTTTCAAAGGCTACAAAAACAACATATGCTCTCAGTTAAAGTCAGAATTCCAAGACATCTCACGTTGTTTAGGTGGTGAGGAGTTAAAGGGTATAACAAAGCATTGAATGTACAATGTAGGGGACCA
>NC_092859.1:135232656-135234370 GCF_032062135.1 Pyxicephalus adspersus | reverse complement strand
TTTGTGTGTTTATTGTGTGTAGGTAGTGGAGTTAAGGTTGGGAAGGGGTAGGGGTAGTTAAAGATTGAAGGGGTGATAATTTGGGGCAGGTTGACTAAGCTATGTCTTGCCACAGTCATGCACAAAAGCCTAATTTGGAAGGAGTGTAGGGGATATCACCTAAACTGAGTTTACAGAAAATTCTGCTTTTGTTTAACAAGATCGATACAACTTTTATATTTGATACACACGCCCTTTTTTTTAATTAATATGCCATTTTGTTATATATTCTAGTGCACAGCTAAAAAAGTTTGATAAGCTGTGGCTTCTGTCAAAGGACATCAGTTTGAGAGGCTTCATAATTCATGGATAGCGCATTTTATCGGCAGGTGACACCTTCTTACCTCATTTCAAGCAGATTACCCCAGACAAAGACCCTTAGATATAATAAAGCTGCAAATAAATAAATAAATAATCAATTCCCTAAAAACATAGCAACCAGAAACATTTGTGTCTGTCTACAAAGCAGAAATCACAATTTCTGCTCATGTGATGGCTCCCTACTGTTTCAACCTTTTCCCTACAAAATCTATGAACTTTTGCTGCAGTTTACTAACATTTGTAGGTGCTTTTCCAGGCTTGGACTGGGCAGAACTTATCCCCTTAACTCATCTCTATATTTATCATTTTGCTTCTGTTCATTGTACACACATGAGCAATGAATCACAAATGACTGTCTTTTTGTAGCGGCCCACATCACCAAAGTTATGTTGTATAGAGACATACATATATGACATATCACATATATATGACATATCTACATATGTTGTAAATGTAGATCTAATTCAGGTAAATACACTCCGTGCATTAAGAGTACAGTCACTAATGTAATAGTGCTTTTCTAATGAATAGAATGCTGCTTTGAGTATTTTTCTTCTTGGAGTTCAGTTTTAAATTTGCTCTGCACAGGGTGTGATTTATGAAGTGAAATTATCCTAGTGTCTTAGGCTATATCTTAATTATTTCTTCTTTGTTTTGTCTGATATAAATACTTCATTGTCATCACTTTATTATTTACAGCCTGTTTTAAGTAAGCTTTTGTTGATCTTGATACATTAAACATAATTTTCATGTAAGAAAAAGAGGAAGAAAATGGATCAATTATTCAGAAATTCCTAAATATAATAATAGGAAGCAGTGAATAAATGGGAACAGATTAAAGTGTGAAAAACCATGCCCTGCAAATAGAGATTTAGATTAAATGAGGAAAGAAAAACTGCAAAATCAGATATTACTTGATAAAAGTACATCACTTCATTTATCCTGTTATACAGAAAATGTTTTCTAGACAGATCAGCAGCTGAACGTGTGGCCTAATTAGCAGAAAGCAGACATGTTGGCCTTGTTACTGTCATACATCTGTACCATCGAGTTGTTATAACTCTCTCTAGGGAATGCAAGGATTTAAGTAGAGTGCATGAAAGGAGAAACACTTAATGCAAGACATTATATTTCCCAACAGTTTTTAGCTTTTCTCAAAGATTTAGAAGATTTGAGTAGAATAATAATAAAGCTGTGCTGTTTAAATAGTTGTATAGACAAAACAAAAAAAATGTCAGGGGGACAGCCTTTAAAAATGACATGTCTAAGGATGCAATAATCTGATTTGTTTTGGTTCGTCATATCCCACTTGAATTCAGCAAAATCAGTCTAGCAGCAGATTCCATTGAAATCT
>NC_092859.1:135227370-135231530 GCF_032062135.1 Pyxicephalus adspersus | reverse complement strand
TATTATTTTTACCTTACATAAAAGAGTTGCTTAACCTTTCATATAAAGTAAAATGTTTGGTGATTGGTCCACTTTAAGTGTATTTTACCTTAGTCCCATGGATTCCACTGATCCTTCTAACATTCCGCAATACTACATTTAGGAGCTTTTTAATTAACTCAACTTTAAATATGTTTTCTTAACTATACTTTAACTTTTATCTATGAAACAAATACAGGCTGTTTTATTTTTTCCTTTTTTGGCATATCTCTATAGCTAATTCTGATGCCCACCCCTTCCCCTCTTAGAAGATTTAGTTTGCAGCGAAAGCAGTTCCCAGAAAATCATCAGCTCATTACTAGTACAGTACACTACTAAATGAGAAGCACAATAAGTATGTGCAATAAAACATATTTTGTGTATGGCATGTATGTATATCAACTGTACATAGAAACTTTTATTGGTAAAACATACACAATACATTTATGATATAACAGAGGTTCCTATTAAACTTTAACCACTGTTCCATTTTTATTTTGCCTTAGGTACACCGGAATATATTAATCCTCATCATTCAGTTAAAAAAAATGCTGCAAAGATCTCACTAGCACATTACCACGCTGGTCACTTTGCTCTGCTCAGTATGAATAATTCAAACAAAGTGCAAATGATTTATTATTGACAGGATAATTCAGAGAGACTTAAATGATAATTAACAGTGTTAAGTGCCCAGGGAGAAGTGTAACCCTAAATGCTAATAAATCTGCCAGTAAGTGATATCTCATTAGCAGATTGTAGCATGAGAGGTTTTGCTGTGAATGTTTCACTGCACTTGTGGATGGTGACAAGTTGTTAATAAAACACATAATGGGATTTCAAACAGTGACTAGATGACAAAAAAACTCTTCTATGGTTCTACAAATTTGCAACAGTCAATAGAATATGAAATTAAAAAGACTATATTGGGCCACATGACATCCCCAACTGGTGCCCAGCTCTGTAGCCGAGATGTTTTTACCACTTTTTTAAATCTGATCTCCAGGAAAACATGGAATACCCAGAAATACATGTAAAGCAGCTGTTTAACCTGCAAAAAGAGTTGGCAGGTAAAACAGCGTAGCCCTGTCTAGGCCAGAAGACCTGACTCTTCTCTGCTGCAAACAGGTAACACTAACAAGTCTTGTCCCTCCCCCTTGTGACCGGACATAAAAACAAGCTTTTAGACATAAAAAACTGGAAAGAAATGAACCGCTAGGGAGGTTAAAAGGCAGTTCAAGTAACATAGGCATGTAAAAAGTTCTGTGACCAATAGTGACTAATCAGATTTCTGTTTATTGAAACTTTAGTTGGATGGTTGGTTGCAATTAGCCATATTTTTAATTAAAGAAACTGTGAACATCAAAGTCACCAACCATAAATAGAATAAATTAAACCCATGAAAATTAGCAAACATTCCAAGCTTGGCATTAGGAATAAAAACACAGAACTGAACAACTCTAAATTACCATCTATTTTATTATTAGTGGTTGTTTACTTAATTTAAATGTCAAGAGCTGATTTACACAACTATGTAAATTGGATCCAGTACATTTACTGTAAATATGAAATGGCTTTCTAATTAGTAATTAAAACTACGTATATTAATAACAAACAGAAAATCCCCAAAGAAACACTGTCACTGCCAGATGCTACCCTGTGCATTCTTGCATGATGGGAGAAAAATGTCAGCTGAAAAGCATGGAGCTGCAAAGAGAGAATTGCAGAATTTTATTGCAACTCTCAATTTATCCTGTAAAAGCTGAATTTGGTTCCAACCTTTCATATTGGTAAACACAAGTGGCCAGTAGTGAGGCTTAGGAATAAAAAGGGAAAAGGGAACATGGGTTTAACTTAACTTTTAAAATAAAAGTTTGGATTTGCGCTTTATTTCTACTTCTAAGGGTTTAGGATACATAAGCATTTCAGCAACTTTTCAGCAAAACTGCAAGAAATGTCTGAAGTGTGTATAATAGCTCCAGTGAATACCATTTTTAAGCTGTATAATGTATACTTAAAAAGCATGACTGAGGTGTGCCAGAGGCATTTTAACATACCTACACTACCTACTCTACCCCGTTTTACCCCTCCCCACATTACCTTATAATAACACACTGACACCTGCGGGTATGATAAAATTGGCCCTAAGGCTGTTTATTACCATAACAATTTAAATAACTAAAAACATTACAGATGACCGATATAACCATTTCTTTTAAACTTTATTCACTATAACATTTACCCTCTCAGGTGGCAAGTCCTTGACAGGTCTTAATTCTATTTAACCACATTAACGCTGGATCTGCGTTTAAATTTTTTTTTTATATATGTCATGCTCCCAGGCGCCACTCTACAGTCTTGGGAACAAAATTAATCCTCCATCTCCAAACCAAAGTTTTGAAGGCCCTATAGCAAAGATGACTCTCCACACTTCATATCTTTACACCCATGTCCACAAACCCCTGTCCTTGAGGACCTCACACCGCCATTGCGCCGCAAGTGTGACACCTTACAATTGCGTGCCCCTCCACACCCACAGGGCCCTCTCTATCCCCTCTTGCAAACCCAGCGACTACAAATCAATCCCTACTTCATTTAAGTGTACTCCATCACCTCTCAAATGCAGTGGAATATCTGCCCCTAATTTCCTGTGTCTCACTACAATCCCTCCTTTTCTGGCAATGAACCTCCCCACCTCCCTGCTCACCTTAGCCCTGGCCTTATTTAGCCAAACTACCAACCTTGCCTGCCTCCAACATGTCCTGGACACTGCGTCTGACCACATCACTATAATGTTTGGGAAGGCCATCCGTAGATGCAGGAAATTCCACTTGATATTCCTAATGAGTTTCCTTTTAGACCTGACCCCCAAATCATTTCCACCTGTGTGAATTACAACCTCATCAGGTGACCTATCCAATCTAGCAAACTTATTGATCTCTGGTAACACCCTGCTCCAACACATTTCTGGTACCCCAATCCACCGAAGTACCCCCTCCTCACAAGGGATCCCCAGCAGTCGTCCTTCAGGCTGAACCGCCGCTTGCCTAGCACCCCAGCAGACGTAGGAATGTCCCACAATCCATACCAACACAGAACTGCACCTAAATGAAACAAATAACACAAGGCACAAGATCAACAAAGCCATGTATCAACAAGCGGCCTTTCCTTAACACCTGCCCCTTCCGATTTCCCTTCAGCACCTGACGCACAAAAAATTACTTTGTTACATCCTGTAACCCTCAACATTTAAATCAAAAGGCCAAACCTGACATTCTCCCCATTACATTGCTTCAAAAATCTTTTCAACACCCCCAGGTCCTACTGCAATTCCTTACTGTACTTGGGCTCCGCCTTGGGGATTCTTCCCAGTGCCCCTTGCTACTCTAATCACAGCTTGTTTTGCGGGGCAGTCTGGAGGGTCCCTAATTGGGCTCCCATTGCAGCGGCACGCCGTGGGGACCTCTGGACTCGGGCGCACTGGAGACCTTGACCTCCGGGGCCGCGCCAAAGCGGGGTCTGGATGGCATTGAGGTCCCCTGAATCATGGCATTCAATTGTTTTTATAACTGCTGCAGCTGGGCCCCTAAAGCCTCAAGCGAGGACATGGTAGGTAAAACACAGATCTCTTCTCCTTCCAACTAGCAAAAGGAAAAAGTGTATAATTTGCTGATTGATTATCGTAGAGCACATATAATTAGGTCTATTTTATTTTGTCTAGCTGATTCATGTCTGCAGTGTTTTTATTGCATAGAATTTTCTTTTACACAATTTTACACAAACCATACTATTGTCATTAAACATAAACATATTCCACTTGACTTATAGAGGATGTATTTAAAGGCTATTACATGCTGAGCTCTTATTAACAGAGATAATAATTCAAACTGAAGCTTAGCCGATATGGTTTTCTATAATGAAAACTTCAGGATATCATAATGCTGATTTGGCATAAACCTTTAAATAAAAATTAGCAATTAAGTAAATGAGAACTGCAATTACCCAGCAAGTAATAATAGTATTAATTAGTATTCTGAAGGAACACACTTTTCTTCTTCACAGCAGTGGTAGTAACAGATGCTTTTACCTGATTTTCATAAAGTTTCTCTCTTTTTACTCCAAACAGTCAATATGAGAGTAATAGC